>NC_045765.1:98339184-98639184 GCF_008692025.1 Phocoena sinus | reverse complement strand
CCATTGCGGAGCACAGGCTCCAGACGCGCAGACTCAGCGGCCATGGCTCACGGGCCCAGCCTCTCCGCGGCATGTGGGATCCTCCCGGATCGGGGCACGAACCCGTGTCGCCTGCATCGGCAGGCGGACTCCCAACCGCTGCGCCACCAGGGAAGCCCCACATGTTTCATTTTTAAGTTCATAGGCAAGTAGAGGTTTATTGCTACTTACATATCCCAATTAAATGAAACTGGAATTTTAAATACATGATCACTATCACTTGATCAAGTGCTCATCAGTGAGAACAGAGCAGAACTGAAAACATCTGTATTCTAAATGCATGTCCACCACTAGCCACTTCTGTGAGCGTGGGCTTCAGTGCCTGCAGGTGTAAGATGAGGCAGTGGGCAGGAATTTGGGGTGCAAAGACCCTTCCCAAACCTAAATATAGAATTTTAAATCAGATTACTTTAATCTCATACAACTGGACAGTCTATCAGTGCTGTTTCTAAATCTGCAGATAGCAGCAGTAAGAGTAATGCTGTAGGGAATTAAGCTGTATCCACTCATACATTCTATGAGTTTATGGACCTATATTAGAGAACAAGATTATTGCATATATTAGAGTTGGTTTCTATAAACAAGTAAAATCAGGGCAATAGGATTTGGAAACAACCTCTGATTCCATTTCTTTTGGCTTCCTGATTTTTAGGTTTGTTTACTAGGTACCAAACACAACTTAAAATTAAAGTAATAATTTAGAAGTTATTGCTTTAAGGCAAAAGAAGAAAAGGGTCTCTGCAGGGAAGTGTTTCCCTAGAGTCTTCCTAATACTGATTAACACTAGTTTTTGAAATGTTAATTAGTTTTGAGCTTAACAGTTAGTCATTGTCTAAAAGGGCATGGAGCAAAACTTTTTCAAAGTTTGGACTAAGGAGTATTTAACTCCTTAACGCCAAAGACTGGCCATTTACTTCATTGCTGCCCACTGAACCATGAGAATGCCAGGGCTGATTAGCTGTGGTGATTAGCAGACTGACATTAGGACTAGAATCACTTGTCATTTGCTTACATTGATAAAAGTTAGATGTTTTTTTAGGTATTCTATCAGTGTAATGTATTCCATTTAGTAGTATTATGGAATGCATATTTTAAAAACTTATCAACTATGAATAGGTGTAATACAATGTATACATTTTTAGAATAAGATCTAAAATTACTCTGCTGTATTTCTGTGATTGTGTTTGTCATTTAATTGGTATAATGGTAGAAAATAGAGCTTGTTGTTTTTTAGGCTGTATCTTAGAGCCTATATTTATTATTCCTTCTATATCTGTGCCATCTTAATTTCAGTTTCCTATTGCTTCTCAGTAGAGTAAAACACTCTTAAAAGAACATTCATTAAAATCTTCATAAACAGAAGAATTCTTATGGGGAAATATGGCATTATAGAAAACAGCTACAGTCTGAAGACAATGGAAATTGGAAAAGTAGAAAGAAATATTTGCTTTACTCAGAACTGTTTGTCTATAAAGCAAAAATGTCTATAGGTCTAGCTGATCATATGTATAAATTCAATATTGTTTATTCCATTTTACTACTCAGGAACAGAGATTTGAGAAATCTGCCCAAAGTCTTAGAACTCAATGACAGAGCTTGTATTTGAAAATGTTCTTTCTACTACTATCATCTTCATTTTTTCTTTCTTTATTATTTCTTCATTATTACTTAAGCACAAATAGGTAGGGCTTTTTCTTTAACATTTAAATATAACTCAACCTCGTTAACTGTACTTGAGACAAGAATCCAGTCTTACACAATGAAAACTCTACATGGAATGCAATATTATATTGTAGAAGATTCTACTTAAGTATTTACTTAAGCATTTAAACTATGAAAAGCTAGTAAAATGTTAAAAAATAAGCTGTGCTTGGGCTTCCCTGGTGGCACAGTGGTTGGGAGTCCACCTGCCGATGCAGGGGACATGGGTTCGTGCCCCGGTCCGGGAGGATCCCACATGCTGCGGAGAGGCTGGGCCCGTGAGCCATGGCCACTGAGCCTGCGCGTCCGGAGCCTGTGCTCCACAACGGGAGAGGCCACGACAGTGGGGAGCCTGCGTACCGCAAAAAAAAAAAAAAAATAAGCTGTGCTTGAGATTATAGTAAAGGGCTGAAGGACAAATAAACCCAGGTGGAAAAAAATTGAGAACAGTCTTAATGCTGGGAAGGCACATGGTGTAACCTAAGGACACAAGTAGGAGGAAATAAAGGAATGACCAGAGTAGATGATCATCTAATGAGAGTGATATTTGTAAAAGACTATTCTGGATGTGGGTCTAGACTTTTCTCAAAAGCCGTGATGGGAGAGAACAAGGAAACCAGAAGTAGGGCTGCGCAGGGAAAACTGAAGCAGAAGAGTAGGAATAAAAAGGAAAAAATGAATCTTAGAAATGTTGTAGGAAAAAAAATCCTCAAATTTATTTTTAACGATTGCCTTCTTACATAAGCACTCTTAATAATGTTGGCTTTTCTTTATTACCAAGTCACATGAGAGGGAATATTTTTTTAAATCACTGTCCTTAAGCTTTTCTTTGGCACTATCGCCTCTTCCCCAGTTCCTCCACAGTCTTTTGAATTTATTTATGGTTCTTTCCTTCTGTAGCTATTGATATGCACTGTTCTTTATGGTACAATTCTGTGCTTGCGTTTTGGTCTACTTGTATTTTTCTCAGCCATATGTGATATTTGGGTAGATTTGTTAACATTCACTTTCATTCTTATAGCATTAATAAAAGTGCTGCAGAAACCGAACCAAGCATGAGACCTGGTCCATGGAGCCCAGCGGTATAGGTGGCACCCCAAAATTAAGAGACTTGATGGACTGTAGTTAAACTCTTCTTCAGGAATTGCTCCAAGCTGAGAAGCTTAAAGAAAAAGTCAAATGACGCTCCACAGAGCAACATGATGGTGTTACTTCAGCTTCTATTGTCAATGAATTTACAAATCACATTACTTATGTTTGTGGTAAGCTATGACTTATAACAAGTCTGCTATTAATGTCCAAACTTTTCAGCTGGAGTTGGATCAGAAAACCATTACAATGACCAAGTTACTCAATTACCTAACTAAGCTATAACCAACCTTCATACCACATTAATAACAATTTTCTGAAGTGTCTTTTTAATTTACACCAAACATGTTCTTCTTTCACAGCAATTAAATCTATTAACTCACAGTTCGTTGAGTTTAAAATAACGTAAAGAAATAACGGTATACTAGCAAATCTGTATAAGGGCAAGAGTGCGTGTGTGTGTGTGTGTGTGTGTGTGTGTGTGTGTGAGTGAGAGAGTCGGGGGAGGGAAAGACAGTAATTATATGCATAATCGCATGATTATTTAAATATTCCTTTGATTTTACAAAATCCTTTGTATAGAGTTCTCATTATTAAACAAATATTTCAAATAACTCTTTTTATCCTCAGTTGGATAATTTTCTGATCATTCTTATATTTACTATTACTGGAACCAAGTATATATGTAGTGAGAAGACTTTGCCGTCAAAGCTGAGTCTGAGCGAAGGCTCTGCTACTCATGTTTATGTGACCTTGGGCAAGTGGCTGCTTCTCTCATCACCATCTGTACCACAAAGATAAGAGCAGTGGATTCTATAAATGCAAGTGGGAAAAAAGTTCTGCATACAGAGGTATATGCTGTTTGCCTGGAATAAGGCTGCCCACTCTCTCCTAAGACAGTGACTTTCATCATCCAGAAAGTCACCAATCTGCTGTCCAACCTACTCTTCTCAATACCTCCAAAGCACATTGCCAGGATGAAGGTACATTTTCCAAGCTCATGAAGATTTGAATAAAGCCTCATATTAATTGAGAAATAATCAACACAGGGAACCGGAATATTTTTGGTTTAGATAGTATGCCCAGACAATTTCCTCTTATGGACAGATTTATATGATTACTTTCATAAGAATATTAATTAATTTACAATGAAACGAACAGCCATAGATCCCAAGCAGAGGGGTCTAGATGATTCTTTTCATGTCTGCAGATATAAAGTGGAGCAAAATAATCATTGGGAAATTCCTTTGTAAGTCTGGAATCAAAACAAAGGGGAACTAATTAGAGTGAGCAAGTGTTCTAGCATCAGCATGATAAGAGAGCATGATAATGTATCCCATCTCTCAGTAGAGATGACTGTAATAATATTGGTAACTAACAATATAGAACACTTATGTGCTAAGCACTGTTAAAAGCATTTTATATGAATTAGCTCATTTAATATTTATAAGAACCCCCATAAGACGTTCTATTATTATCTCCATTTTATAGTGAAGAAACTGGCACAGACTGGTTATTTAACTTGCCTAACATCACAAAGAAAAGAAGAATGAACTTGCCAATGGGGCCTAAATTCTCACTATCTGGTTAGAATGAGTTTATTTTCTGAAAAGTTTGGGAGGTGGGTCCTGCCAATCTTTGCCCATGATTCTCATTTTCAACATTCCCCCTGATATTCACTTCTCCTTCAAGTTCTCTACAAAAGTGGCATTCAGATTTATATCTGAGGGCAAAGAAAGCAGCAATCACACAAATATCCAGGAAAAAGCCCTTGAGGCAAGAAAGAATCGTAAGTATCAAGACACTGTGGGTGCATTAATCTATTTGATTCACGGCCAAACACTGCAGAACTGGGAACTTCTTTCCTGGTATAGCTCTACTTCGATCTCAGTATTTTACTATCAGAGGGAAATCATAATTATATCATTTGGTTGCAGATTCAGGGTGACTGCAGATATGAAACTAAGAGGCAATACCAGAAGTAGTTAAAATATCTATCTATCTATTGTATAGGTGCTGCAATCAGACCCAGTTAGAATTCTGTCTCCACCACTTACTAGCTCTCTAAGTTTGAATTAAATTCTAATGACTCTAAAATTGAATTTCTCATGATAAAATGGAGAAAATATCAACCTCAGAGGACTATTGTGAAGATAAACTTAAATAATCTACATAAAGCCCTGAGTTTAACATCTGACACATAGTCAGTGTTCACTATAGGGCAGTTTCTCCTCCCCGTGCCAGGTAACTAGCTCCCTCTCATTTTCTCAGGAACTTGCTCCTGAATCTCCCAACTTCCCTTTCCTACTGTGTCATCTCCAAAGACATTCAGGAGCCCAAGCAGTTCTAAAGAGACAAAGGAACCATCCAGACCCTACATTAATCTCCAGCTACAACTTACCTCTTTGCTACACTTGAGGTAAGTATTGAAAGGCATTATCTACTCACCTTGCCCTCCTTCCCCACTGTAAGTCTCCTACCCTCTCTATGCCAACTTGACATTTTGCACATGTACCGCTCCACTAATTCTGCTCTTGCTGAGGCCACAAAATGATTCCATGTTGCCTAAAAAAAATTCACTCTTTATTTGTTGTTGCCAGAACATTTTAACACCATTTGACATAGCTAGGCATTGTCAACTTTCTTTCCTCACCCATTCACCTCACTCATTTCCATGCCTCTATAGCCCATCTGTACTCCAGTGTGTCCCAATGTTATGTTTGCAGCCAAAAGTTTCTCTTGAGCCTACACTCAAGTATCTGCCTACTTCTTAGCTAACCTGTTTTTAAATATAATCATGTCCTATGTTATAACTTTGACCCATCTCCGAAATTTGCGGCTCCTTTTTTTTTTTTTTTTTTTTTTTTTTGCGGTACGTGGGCCTCTCACTGTTGTGGCCTCTCCCACTGCGGAGCACAGGCTCCGGACGCGCAGGCTCAGCGGCCATGGCTCATGGGCCCAGCCGCTCCGCGGCATGTGGGATCTTCCCGGACCGGGGCACGAACCCGTGTCCCCTGCCTCGGCAGGCGGACTCCCAACCACTGCACCACCAGGGAAGCCCCACTGCTCCTTTTTTATATCAGCAAATATCACCTTCATTTGTATCACCTGCCAAAGCCAGACACTTAAATCATTTTCTTTTTTCAAAAATCAGCTTTTGGTTTTGTTGATTTTCTCTAGTCTCCTGTTTTCAATTTCTTTGATTTCTCCTCTAATTTTGATTATTCCTTTCCTTCTGCTTGGTTCATTCTTAGTTTTCTCTTCTTTCTCTAGTTTCTTGAGGAAGCTAGGTTATTAGCTTAAGATGTTTTCTCTTTTGTAGTATATGCATTTATTTTCCCTTAAAGGAAAGTTTTCACTGCATCCCACAAATTTAATGGAATGTTTTTATCTTCATGTGGTGTAAAATATTTTTCAATTTCTCTTGAGACATCTTTGATCCATCTGTTTAGAAATGTGTTATTTACTTTCCAACTATTTGGGATTTCTCAATTATCTTTGTTAATTAATTTATTGTGTAATTCCATTATGGTCTGAGAACAAATATACGTTGCATGATTACCATTCTTTTAGGTTTGTTAAGGTGTATTCTATGACCCAGAACATTCTTGGTGAACGTTCTGTGTAAATATAAGGAGAAAATGACTTCTGCTGTTGTTTGATAAAGAGGTCTAGAAATAAATGTCAATTAGATTAAGTTGATTGATAATACTGTTGAGTCACTTATGTATTTACTCATTTTCTGCCTAATGGATCTGTTAATTAGTGACAGAGGGATTGAAGTTGCCTACTGTATTAGTTGATTTGTCTATCCTCCTTTCAGTGACAGAGGGATTGAAGTTGCCTACTGTATTAGTTGATTTGTCTATCCTCCTTTCAGCTCTATCTGTTTTTGTTTCATACATTTGGCTGCTATGTTGTTTAGGTGCATACATGCTCTATTTTAAGTTTATTGTTAAGATTGTTGTATCTTCTTGGAGAATTAATCCCTTTATCATTATGTAATGCCTCTCTTTATTCTAGATACTTTTCTTTATTGTGACATCTACTTTGCCTGGAATTAATATAGTTACTTCATTTTTCTTTTAATTCATGTTACCATGGTATATCTTTCTCTATTACATTTTTTACTCTTTTGTCTCTTTGAATTTCAGTTTGGGAAGTTTCTATTGGTGTAACTTTAAGGTCACAGATTTTTTACTCAGCCATGTCTAGTCTACTAATGAGTCCATCAGAAGCATTCTTCTTTTCTCTTACAGTGTTTTATAGCAAGTATTTCCTTTTGATTAATTTTAGCTTTCATCTCTCTGCTTACATTACCCACTTGTTCTCCCATGTTGTTTATTCCTTCCATTAGAGCCCTTAAAATATTAATAATAGCTATTTTAAACTTTCTGTCTGGTATTTCCAAGACCTATGTTATATCAGAACTGGTTCTGATGATTGCTTTGACTCTTCAAACTATTTTTGTTTTGCTTTTGCCTTTAGACTTCCTTATGATTTTGAAGTTGTTGTTGAAAGATGGCTACATGTTGGACAATAAGAACTGAGATAAATATGCCTTTATTGTGAGAATTAGGCTAATCTGGCTAGATGTTCTTGTACCTATAGCTGCAGAGGCTTCAATCTCCTCTAATGTTCTTTTATGTCCCTGCTTTCAACTTTGGGCTTCTCTAAGTGGTCTTCTTTACTTTTAACCTTTCTTGGATGATTTTATTTAAAATGTTTCCTGCAGACAAAATATATTTTTTGTTTTAATCTACTTTGACAGTGTCTGCCTTTAATTCATGCATTTAGATGATTACACTTAAGACAATCAGGGATATAATTAGATTAATAGCTACTATGTTTGTATTCCAATTATGCGTATGTTATACCTTTTGAAACTGTCCCAGTCTTTGTAAGTTCTATCCCGGTTTTTCTTTTTTTTCATCTTTTAATCTAATCTATCAAAAATATTACTAACTCTATCTTCAAAGTCTGTTTTGCCCAGTTTTCTTCTTTCTACCCTCAGGATCATAGCACAGTCTCAAGCCATATACATCTCTTATTTGGTTTACTACAACAGCTTCTTAACTGAATTTGTCCTTTTGTACTATCATTCCCCATCAATCCTGTTTTGTGAAAAAGGGTTAGACTAATTGTGTAAAAGTATGAACTGTTCTGTTTCTAAGACTCCTTTGGGGCTTTCTGTTTCTTTTAGAATAAGATAAAAAACCTGTAGACTTTGTCCTCTCACTAAATTTCTTTAAAAAAAAAAAAAAAGACATAAGTCCAATCCCGTACCATCTTTCAGCTCCTCATATCCACTAAGGTATTTCCTTCGTCTCTACTTTAACATATTTTTTTTCATTGATTACTAAAATAGTATCTTTTATGTAGGTTTCAACTCAAATATTTCACAGAAAATTTTATTACTCATTTATTCCAATATAAAAATCTGTTATTTTTCTGTATACACCTATCATTGTTTTTAATTATTCATGTAATAAAAAGCTTTGTTTAATATCTGCATCCTCAAACTGTTCAGATGTCACAAAATCAGGCAATGTCTGGTATTTGATGTTTTTTTATGTTTATAGTGGCTTATTTTTTATTGAAGTATAGTTGATTTACAATATTTTGTTAGTTTCAGATGTACAGCAAAGTGATTTGGGTTATTATAGGTTATTACAAGATACTGAATATAATTTCCTATTAATCCCATACTCCTAATTTATCTCTCCCCGACTTTCCCCTTTAGTAATCACAACTTCATTTTCTCTCTCAGTGTGCTTGTTTTGTTAATAAATTCAGTTGTATTATTTTTTAGATTCCGCATATAAGTGATATAATGTTTGTCTTTGTCTGTCTGTCTTACTTCACTTAGTATGGTAACACTCCCTGACACCATATGCAAAAATAAATTCAAGATGGGTTTAACAACCTAAGTATAAGACATGACACCTTAAAATTCCTAGAAGAGGACATAGGCAAACTTTCTGACATAAATTGTAGCACCATTTTCTTCGATCAGTCTCCCAAGGCAAAAGTAAAAGTAAAAATTTAAAAATGGGACCTAATCAAACTTAAAAGCTTTTGCAGAGCAAAGGAAACCATAAACAAAATGAAAAGACAACCTACGGACTGGGAGAAAATATTTGCAAACAATGCAACTGATAAGGGCTTAATCTCCAAAAATATACAAATAGCTCATACAACTTAGTATCAAAAAAAAAAACCCAATCAAAAAATGGTCAGAAGACCTAAATAGACATTTCTCCAAAGACATACAAATGGCCAAGAGGCTCATGAAAATGTGCTCAATGTTTATGCTCAACGTTGCTTATTATTAGAGAAACTCAAATCAAAACCACAATGAGGATCACCTCACACTGGTAAGAACTGCTATTATGAAAAGTCTCGGGACTTCCCTGGTGGCGCAGTGGTTGAGAGTCCACCTGCCAATGCAGGGGAAATGGGTTCAAGCCCTCGTCCAGGAAGATCTCACATGGCACAGAGCAGCTAAGCCCGTGTGCCACAACTACTGAGCCTGCGTTCTAGAACCTGTGAGCCATAACTGCTGAGCCCGTGTGCCACAGCTACTGAAGCCCGTGCACCTGCAGCCCATGCTCCACCACAGGAGAAGCCATTGCAATGAGAAGCCCGCACACCGCAACGAAGAGTAGACCCCGCTTGCCGCAACTAAAGAAAGCCCATGCACAGTGGCGAAGACCCAACATAGCCAAAAATAAATACATAAGTAAAATAACTTAAAAAAGAAGTCTATAAATAAATTCTGGAGAGGGTGTGAAGAAAAAGGAACACTTCTGCACTGTTGGTGGGAATGTACATTTGTGCAGGCCCTATGGAAAACAGTATAGAGTTTCCTTAAACTAAAAATAGAGCCACTCCTGGGCATATGTGTTGAAAAGATCCAGTGATCTCACTCTTGGGCATATGTGCTGAAAAGAGAGAAACTCTAATTCGAAAGATACATGTACCCCAATGTTCATAGCAGCACTATTATAATATCCAAAACATGGAAGCAATCTAAGTGTCCATCAACAGATGAATGGATAAAGAAGGGGTGGTATATATACACAATGGAATATTATTCAGCCATAAAAAATGAAATATTGCCATTTGTAGCAACATAGATAGACTTTGAGAATATCATACTAAATGAAAGCAATGTCTGTTTTGTTCACTGCTATACCCCCAACTTTCTGATATTATGCTTGTCACAGGAAGAAACTCAATACATATTTAGAGAACAAATTAAATGTAACATCATCACCATTTAATGACTTGAAAAATATCTAGGTTATTTTTTCCACAAAAATTTTCCACAAAAATGTATGTCTAGGTTATTTTTTTCCACAAAAATTTTAATTATATCTGCCTCTTTTCATAAAGTTTCAGACAGCAAAAGAACATATGTGGGCATCCAGCTGTAAATGGCACACCAGAGGAGGAAAAGATGGTGTGGTATGACGTATATAAGCCATCAATTAGGAAGCAGAAATAAGAGCAATTTATCCTACAGCTAGAGTTTAGTCAACATGGACAGGTAAATTTTGATCCTGATTTGGTGGTAAATAATAGCCAATGGGAAAAACTAAAGATGGTGATGTCAGTTCCCACTTTGGTAGTTTCTTCAGCACAGTTTTACAATAGAAGAGAGATCTATTCCTGTGTACTGCTTAGAATACCATTCATTTGCATGAAAAGTCCAAACTGGAAGATTTGGAATGACTATTTAATGTTAAAGATTGAATAAAAAGACTTCTGTTTCTAACAAAATGTGGAAGTATATTCAAGAAATTTTCAAGGGGGAGGAAAGGAAACAAACTGCTGGTTAGAGAAAAGATATTTCTAAATGCGCAGAGGAGCTGTCAGAACAATAAAGAAAGTGGTTGGGGGCCAAAGGCAACAAGAAAGCCCAAAACCAGGGAGGTAAAGAGTAATGGTGTTTGCCCTGGAGAATATGCCGATCTCCATCAACCTAGCATCTGTGTCCACACAAGCACAGAAATCAGGTTTGGAACCATAGCAAGAGATAAAGAAAAACTTGGGAAATACAGCATAATACTAGACTACAGAAGGGCAACAACCCCAGTGAATCAACTAGTTAAAAACCTGCCAAAAAGAGGAAATGGTAGAAATACTTGCCAGTTTTCCAAGAGAAATTCTAAGCAGTCACATGAGTTTGGGTTCATGATTCGTATTAACTATTTGGCAAGAAAAATAAAGTAGAAACTTAAATACTTCCTGAAAATTAAAAGGAAAAATCTCTTTAAATCTGGTGTCAGAGTTCCCATAGGTAAGAAAACAAAGGACATGCATTTATAATCAAATATTACCCCCAAACCCCAAAACCTGTAAATAATAAACCACTATATAATTGAGAATCAGCTGAAACAAGTAAACAAAACCAAGAAACTCCAAAAAAGACTTCAGACCTAAATAATGACAAATAATGGGATAAGAAGGCATTTAATATAATTAAAGAAATTAAGCAAGGTACTGGAAGAATAATGAAGAACAAGAGACTATAAAAATGACAAGGCGTGTATCACTACATGATATTCTTGCCAAAATGTTTAAATTAAATTGAGTCGTGAGGAAATAATCAAAAAAAGCCAGATTGTTCAACATTCTATAAGACAACTATATTTGATGCTTCAAAAATATCAATGCTATGAAAGGAAAAAAAAGATAAAAGGTATAGTTCTGGATCAGAGTACCTCAGCCTCAACACTATTGACATTTGGGGTTGGATAATTCTTCCTTGTGGGAGATTTCCCCTGTATATCGTAGCTGTTTAGTAGCTCTCCATTCTCCACCCACTGTATGCCAATAGTTCTCTCCCCACCTCCCACAAACTTGGACAACCAAACACATCTATGAACGTTGTCAAACGTCTCAGAGGACAAAACTGCCCCCACTGAGAAGCACTGTTTCTAGGTTAAAGATACTAAAGAGAAATGACAACCAAATATAATGCATGATCCTTGACTAGGTCTTTGATTAAAAGTTTATAATGTACAATTTGGATATAATTTGAAAATCCTGAATATTGATTATAAATAAGATAGTATTATACTACTGTTAATTTTTTGGATTTCTTGAGAGAGATATACTGACTTATTGAGAGGTAAAATGAGATGCTGTAAACTTCAAATTATAAAAGAAATACATGTGTGAGTCTATGTGTATGCTTGCATGTGTGTGTATAGAGCAAGCAATGTAAGTATGCAAATGTGGCAACATATTAACAGTCATTAAGTTTAGGGAAAAGGGAGATGTATGTTTAATTCATTATACTGTTCTGTCAACTTTATTACATATTGAAATTGTTTTTTTCAAATTGAGAAACAAATATCCTATCTATTCTTCAAGGCCCGGTTTAAGTACCAACTTGCTCGTGAAATTTTCCTTCCCTATTCATAACCCATCCCTCTGAGAAAACACTAACCATGCAGACTTGAATAACAACTAACAGAACCTGTAGAAATGAAATTATTTTAATTGATATTTGATATCAGATACATATATTAGCAATATATTGGACAAAATGAGCGTAGATAAACTGGAAGATGATCTAAAGAAATTATTTGGAATGTAGCACATAAAGACAAGGAAACGAAAAATGTGAAAAATACAGAGAATACAATGAGATGATCTTCCATATACCAAATGAGATTGGCAGAATGAGAAGAGGAGGCATGAAGAGCTAGAGCTAAGAATTTTTCAAAATCCATGAATAACGTAACTGCTGAGTCTAAAATGAATTATAGCTAACTGACCCTCACTAGCAGAATGTCTAAAGATGTACGTCAGTAATATTCTGACTCCAAATTACAATGTGTATGGGTTCTCCTACATCACCAAACAATTTTCTGACACCATTGGATGTCCTACAATTCAACTCAATCCTGACACTATTTACCTGAAGATAACATCAGATCCCATTAAGAACTCAGTCTTACAAGACTGCTTCCTCTCCAACTGCAGAAACCAATCACCTGGGCTTCTGACCCACCGGCTGTAGATTAATTGGAGGTTCTAACACCCTCCTTCTTGGGTTCAACTGATTTTCTAGAGCAGCTCACAGAACTCAAGAGAAACATTTCACTTACCAGATTACCAGTTTATTTTAAAAGGATATAACTAGGAATAGCCAGATGTTAGAGATAGCACTGGGCAAGATATAGGAAAAGGGCACAAAGCGTCCATGCACTCTCCAGTTGTGCCACTCTGAGTCTCCATGTGTTCATCAACCCAGGAGGTCATCAAACCCAGTCCTCTGAGGTTTTATGGAAGCTTTATTACATAGGCATGATTCATTAAATCATTGGCCACTGGCAATGGATTCAGCCTCCAGCCCCTCTCCCCTAGAAGCAGGGGAACTCAAAGTTTCAACCCTCCAATCCCATGACTGGTTCTTCCTGGCAACCAGCCCCATGCTTAGGTGCTTTCCAAAAGTCACCTAATTAATATAAACTCAGGTGTGGTTGAAAGGGGTTTATTATGAATATCAAGACACCTTTATAGTTCTCATCACAGGAAATTCCAAGTGTTTAAGATCTATGTACCAAAAAACAAGGATTAAAAATCAAACATATTTCTTATTATAAATTGTAATATCACATTCAGGACAAAAGGAAAATAATCTCAGAAAATCATGCAAGAAGGAGTGAAAGCAATGAAAATGGTAAACGGATGCAAATCTGAACAAATTTGGCTATTAAGACAATAACGTTTGTGGAGTCAAAAAAAGGATAAGACTAAAACATTGGACAGCAGTATTATGTAAATTGGGTGGAGATTTATAATCACTAAAACAGTTTAGCATTTCCACATTGCATTGATGAAGGACATTGTTATTGATTTTACAGTTTTTAATTTAAATATGCATTTAAAAAGTTTTAGAGGCAGCACTAAAACTGTAGAAGTAGACACATAGCTGCCTAACTGGTAAGTGGGGGGAAAAAAAAATCAACTAAACTTTATAAAATTAACCAATCCAATAGACAGAAAAAATAAAACCTTAAATAATACCATAAAATTTAGAGAAGTGAAAAACTTCAAAAACAAGACAAAGTGATAAAATATAAACCATATCAACGATTAAAATAAATATAATTGGACTAAATGCTCCAGGAACAAGATTAAGTTTTCCAGAATACTTAAAAAACCTATCCACCCCTCCATATGCCAATTAAAAAGACAATCTAGAACATGAGAATACAGAATATAGGAAGCAAGATGGATGGAAAAAAAACATGCTAAGCAATACTAACTTAAGAGCCAACAAAGCTGTTACTCATCAGCCAAACAGCATCATTAGTGGTGAGACCCGTCATTATGTGCTATTAACCAATTTAATTACCTATATACAGAGCAAAAAAAAAAAAAAAAAAAGGAAAAAACTGATGGTAAAAATTTGTTAAACCTGACAATGTAGAAGGAGATACTAACAACTCTCTTAGTGATAAATGGATAAAACAGATCTAAAAGTTAGGAACAGCACCGTACAGATTAATGAACCTAAATATAAATAATATTGCTTGCAAAAGCAACAGCTAGAGAATATACTTCCCTCCCCTCACACCCCGCCACCCCACCTTCACCACCAAGATACAGGAAAGGTTTAGAAAACTGGATCATATACTAGGCCAACAGCAATTCTAAAGAAATTTCAAAGAATTGATATCACATGTCTATGTTCTCTGGCTACTGCAAATTAGATTAGAAAAGAGTGACAAAAAAACAATGTTAGAAATTAAAGAAAAAACATATCAAAGAAGAAATTATAATGAAAATTAGAAAATACAAGTGAAAAACATGAAAATAGTACATAACACTAGTTGAAAGCAAGAAAAACAGTGTAGAAAGAGAAAACTACTTAAATATTTATATTAGAAAAAATAAACGTGAAAATAAATTAGGTAAGAAGCTGAAAAAATAAAAGTAAATAAATAAATGGAAAAAAATAAAGATATTGATGATAGAAATCCAGTATTAAATAGAATCAATACAGCCAAAGCCAGTTGTTTGAAAACGATAATACAAAAAACTTCTGGAATCCAGGGACCAATGAAGAGACAAACAATGTTTAGAGTGAAAAGGGGACCGTAATTGCTGCTGCCATAGAGATTAAAAGGATAAAAGAATATCATGAAAATACTTATGTCAATAAATTCGAAAATGAGGTAAAATGGGTATTTCTTAGAAAATTAGAAATCATGAAATCTGACTCCCAGGAGAAAATCTGACTGCTACGGTAACAGAATAAGTAGTTTAAAATCTCCCCATTTCAGGGTGCTCTCAGGAGAAATCCTAGTTGGAGGAGGAATAAGGAAAGGAAAGGAAAAAGTGGTAAACTGAGAACACGGTCTCAGGTAGAGTCTAACCTTGGCTTCATCCAGAGGCGAGACTTGGAAGTTTGATCCCACGGCAGCGTCTTGAAGCAAGAAGCCTGGCTTTTATACCCTATGGTTTACGGGCTGCTCCTGGGTAAAGGGTTTAATTTCCTAGTCATCTCCAGGTGAGCTGACCTGGTTAACGTCTGACAAAGGCAATTCCTCAGCGGCCACAGGTGTAAATCATTGGCTTCAATACTCCAGCAGCAGGTGGGAACCAGCCAGTAATGGGGCATGTGAGCAGAGCACTAAAAATATGTTGAGAGAAGTTTGTGTACCACTTGAGGTCTTCCCAAAACTCACGGATGAAAATCTGGAGCACTATGTTGTTTGTGTGCCAGAAAAGATCCTTGACTTTATGAGTATTATCAGGATGTTTGAGGTAACTGTACCTCTAGAGGGAATCAAAACAAACCCATCTCTGATGTTTCTATTAACTACAGAGAGATACACCAGAAAATCATTACTGGTGATTTCTTCACGTACAGGCAGAAGGGCCTAAATGGACTTTGAGTGTGAGCCTAGCAGATTGCATCCCTCCTATAACCCAGACTTCACTGTTACCTGTGTACCTGAATGGCAAAAGAGGACTCCTTTATGTTAATTTCAGGTGGGCCCATGAAGGTCAACAACCAAAGAATTGGTGTCCTTTCCCCTATATTCCAAAGACTTATGCCAGACTTATAAAAGGGGTGCCCCCAAAGTTGTGTGGGGATCCTTCATCCAACACCCACAGACCGATAATGAAGATCAAAGTCAAAGAACACTGGGAAGAGAAATATTTTTGCAGAAAAAAATCTGAGAATGTTGTAAACGTATAAAAACTTTCTAAGCCCTCCCCTTGGGAGATGGGTAAAGGCTGTATCCATCCTCCTGAAGTCAGGACCACAGAGAAGGCTGTAAGGTGATTGCTCAGAAAGCATGTGCTGTGATCACTACAACTGGGAACGTGGTGCACTTGTATCTGACTCCCATTTAGGAAACCTAAGTGTGAGAGACAATGTGGCTGTGAGTCACAAGAGCAGAGAAACAGTGAGATGCACTGGAAGCAAACCGTCCTAGTGCCACATATGGTTCCAGAGGCTTGGCTGTGGACCATAAGAGAAAGCCTAGAGCCATCAGAAATGGAACTCTGCTCAAGATAGTCACAAGCCACGATGACGGGGCAATGGCCACAACAAAAGAAAAGTCTGCATAAGGAACACACAGGAGCTGAGTGGTGATGTCCCAGGACGAAAGTCCTCCCATTTCCCTCCACCTCGGGAGCTGCTATTGAAGTTCCCCCAAACCTCATTATTCATGTATTTAAATCTACAAAAGTAGCTCAGGAGGTCGAAAGCCAGCGCTAAATACTTTCCTAACCTGGTGCATAGTGTCCTCTTATAAGGCTCTTTTCCCTAAATCACTTTCTCATCTGGGTAAAACACTGAAGGGGCCTAAAACCAAAGTGGGGAGAGTGAGAGTAAGAGCTAGGAAAGAGCATTTTCTACACAGACCCTCTTCCTCCTCCCTATGGGAGCCCTCACTTAAATAACAAGGTAAGGGCTTCCCTGGTGGTGCAGTGGTTGAGTGTTCGCCTGCCGATGCAGGGAACACGGGTTCGTGCCCCGGTCCGGGAAGATCCCACATGCCGCAGAGCGGCTGCGTCCGTGAGCCATGGCCGTTGAGCCTGCGCATCCGGAGCCTGTGCTCCACAACGGGAGAGGCCACAGCAGTGAGAGGCCTGTGTACTGCAAAAAAAAAAAAGGTAAAAAGGAAGAATCTTTACATGGCATATGCAATGAGTTATGCAGCTGTGCCACCAGACTGGACATTTTAATTTTTCAAATAATGCCATTCGTGAGACTAAAATTTAAAAAATAAGTAAATAAAAGAGCAACATAGGTTAAGATTTCATTTAAGGGGTAAGGAAGAAATTTCTAAGGAGTGAGTTTAAAGGGTCATTAAGACAGGAGAAACATTTTTTTCTGCTTGTATCTTAATAGTTTCAGCTTTTTAAATAAAATAGTTATTGTAATGAGTTGAATTGTGTTTCTCTCAAATTCACATATTAAAGTCCTAATCCCAAGTACCTCAAAATGCAACCTCATTTGGAACCAGAGTCATTGCAGATGTACTTAGTTAAGATGAGGTCACACTGGAGAAGGGTCAGCCCCTAACTCAATATGACTGAATCTCATAAAAAAGGGGAGATTTGGACACAGGCACATATAAAGGGATAAGACCACATGAAAATTAAGATGGCCATCTATAGACCAAGACAGAGACCTGGAATGGATATTCCCTCATAGCTCTCAGAAGGAACTGACCCTGCCAACCCCTTGATTTGAACTTCTAGCCTCCAGAATTGTGATAATAAATTTCTTATGTTAAGCTGCCCAGTTTGTAGTGCTTTGCTGTGTCAGCCCTAGCAGACTAATACAGTTATTCATTGAGAGAGATGATTCCTTTTGTTCTAGATATTAATTTATTTTAGTCACTTTTAAGTATTGGAAACTTTAGCTCAGTAATTTTCATCATTTTGTTCAACATTAAAAGGCCTATGTACTACTTAACCTTTAGGTTAAGGTTTTTAGGTTTAGGAGCTTTAGGTTTTCATCTGAAAATAAATTCAGATGAAATTTCATTCCCAAGCTTCAAATCCTATAGTAGCTTCCCATTGCAAGGACATCAACATTAAGAATTCAAAATTCTTGGGCTTCCCTGGTGGCGCAGTGGTTGAGAGTCCGCCTGCCGATGCAGGGGATACGGGTTTGTGTCCTGGTGCGGGAGGATCCCACATGCCACGGAGTGGCTGGGCCCACGAGCCATGGCCGCTGAGCCTGCGCCTCCGGAGCCTGTGCTCCGCAACGGGAGTGGCCACAACAGTGAGAGGCCCGCGTACCGCAAAAAAAAAAAAAAAAAAAAAAAAAAAAAAAGAATTCAAAATTCATCACACGGTCCACAAATCCCATATGGTCTGCAGATTACTTGTATCTCTAAACTCCAATCCTTCCTTTTGTCCCCTTCTTTGCCTCCTCTAAAAAGCCACACCGCCAGAATAATACAAGTTCATCCTGTTCTCAGGACCTTGGCACATAACTTTCTAACGAAATCCCAGTGCACATAACTTTCTAATGAAATCCCAGTGCTCACCATTGGTACCTCTACCTCATTGTCCTGTTTTATCTTTTTCTTCACACTTATTTGTTCCTGATATAATCTTATTTATTGATGTGCTTATCATCTCTTCTCTCTCCTCTAGAAATTAATCTCCTTGAGGAGTGGGACTCTGTCATTCTCGTTTATCCCTGCATCCCAGTGGTATGAGACAGAAAAGGTGCTCAATCAACATTTTTTGACTGATTGACTCTAAAACAAGCAGGATGGCCTCATTTCTTCCCATTTATACGACTAATTCCCTATACTTTTCACATTTGGCTTCTTAACGTGAGTGTAGTCACTAGACCTACGTTCAGAGCAACATTGTCATTCCTTTTCCTCCCTTTCTCCACTCTCCGTTTATGCTGATTAATAGGCCAAGTGGGCTAGATGAAAGCCTATGACACTGAAGTCTTCAAAACATGTGTCATCCAGTCCATTTTTAGCATGTAAATTCTTAGATTAAAATGATAATATTTAGAAAAATTGAATTCTAAATCTTTCATGATTTTTCCAATCACCCCCAAGAAAGTCTAGAAATAGTTGATTGATCTATTTATTTTTTTATTCTTCGGATACTGTTTGATATTTGCTCAAAATAGGGTTAGTATTGCCTCTAGAGTATATTTACATTACTGTAGGTACTGGTGTTTTAGTAATGCTTTCTTCTATTTATGTGTTCAGTACCACCCTCTCATCATCTTTTTCTCTCCTCCTCCAATTATTTTAACTTCCATTAATGGAAGTATTTTCTTTTCCTAATCCATTCTGCTTCCAGCCTCTATTGTGAACATTAAGTTATAACCTATGTTATTTAAACATATATCTGGGTTCATCAGTATTATGTGATGATCTAAGAGCAGAGGGGTAAGAGTCTGGGGAATAACTGTTACTAACAGTATTCCTCATGCTTATAATTAAAGCAAATGCCGAAAATAAGTAATACAATAATAGCAGTGTATCAAACTTCAAAAATTTAGTTGAAGAGTTAAATTAATATTAAAGCTTGAATAAAATTAAATTTCCTTCTTCCTTCTCTCACTCTTGTGTTCTTGTGGAACACAGATTAATTCACTTGTATAAGTATTCATCAGTATGCTATGGTACAAACTTCTGGAGCTCAGGGTACAAGAAGATTTATTGAGCCCTTGCTGTATTCATATTACAGAATCCATAGCTCTGGGATTGTATTCAAATTTAATAATAAAATATTTATTCTGTAAAGTTCTCTGTGTTAAATCCTTTACAAGTCATGGCTACCTGGACCACAATCCTAAAATAGTTGCGAAGACAAAGCTAATACTGAAAAAAAAAAATACTTAAGATACCATATGAATTTTTGTAAAATACTGTACATAAATAAAACCAAAAGAAATCAAATAGTCAGCAAGCTTAATTAAGTAGAAATAGTTGGAAAAGTCCTCTTTTGCTAATATTTTAAGGTTGTGTTGTTTTATAATCTGTATCTCCACCTACTCCAAAAAGATTTGCAATCACCAACCTTGAAGAGATGTTGTTAACTGCTGTTAAATTTATCAACATTTATTTACCAACAAAGAGAAATAACTAAAAAGTGAAATAAGCTTGTTGTGATAATGAAGGTATGTGCAAAATACATGATATAGGAGTAGGATCACAGATTTCTTCAGTTGCAAACCACCATGAACATGTTAGTTCTACTAAGGTTAAACTCAGTGCTACAGGAAAGAGAGCTTGTGCAAAGGCTCCTACCCCATATTTGAATGATCTCAAGGCCTCTCTGAAAAGTTTCCACTACCCTTCCTGGCACTCTGCTAACCTAGTGACTTTTCAATCATATGTGGTACACAGATAGGCATTCCCTACTATGTGCCAAGAAAAATAACTGGGCATCTTAGTCATACAATGTAAGCACAAATTCTCAGATTTGATCCGTTACCATTTCCAAGCCAGGTCCTGAACCAGAAGTTCCTGAACGCCACAGTCTTGGACTACGGTTCTGAATTGACCAGCATGTCTAACTTCTCCCCATTGTGATCTGTTTGTCTAAGGTATAGTTATTATGACAGCCAAGGGGCTCCACTTAAGCACATGGTGACTTGGAAAATGCATCTGTGCCTGTACTCTATCTGTACTGGTTTTCATGAATATCTGAACAAAAAGCGGGAAGCAGTAAAGGAATCCATCCTAAGATAAGGCTTAACGTACAACTTTACGTTGCCAGTCTCAAGGTGGCATTTTGGCATGAAACTCAATTTTCTCTTAGAATAATTTGCATGGGGATTATGGGCTAAATGTTCTCAAAGAGTCTAAGCTATAATTCTTTTTGAGTCTGCACTTTGGCATTTAACTACAGCATATGCAAGCCTAACTTACAGTCTTAGTCTTTACATTTGTCCAAATTCTCTACACGATGCCAGCCAAATTTTAATGAAAAGCGTTGCTTCCCGACATGATTTACTTGCTCTGTGCTTTTTTTTTCCTAGAGGGATTTTTGCTTTACATTAAATATAAACTGAACTTTTGCTGAGATTTCTGCCGTCAGTGAAAATTCTCTTTGTGAACCTCCAATCTTCCAAACACCCAACCCTATGCAAAGATAAAATAGTAATAAATCTAACTTGTTTCCTTCCATGCTATAATAAATGTTTAGACTATACAGAATGATCTCCTGTTGTATGAAGCTAGTATTTAAAAGTCCATTGGATTTGTGCCCCTTAGAGTGAATCACACAATCCTGAAAAAAGCACAAGACAAAGAGAAAAAGGAAAGAAGAAGAATATTAAAAAGAAAAAAAAAAGAGAAAATGAGTAGGGGAAGAGAGAAAAGTAAGGTTACTAGAAACTGCAGAAGCTGCAGTATCTGTTTATAACGTGGCTGTAATACTACCTTGGTCAGCAACTATAATGTAAAAGGTAATGTGTAAGAGTTTTATATGCTTTTCAGAACTACAAAGGGAGTGTGAGTGGGTTTTAAACATTTTGATTAGCACAACAAAGATTTTAATGCTTTATTTAAACAGTTTGCTATAGGGCAAACACATTTGGTAGACAAGGAAAATGAAAGCATGGGCATCAGTTTCTCTGTTTTCTATTAAGTAATGTTGCGAAGTAAGCAGAAGTTGGATTCAGATATCAGATAATTATCTCCACACTGTGTCACAGTAAATAATTTTAATTGGTTTAACTTCAGGGACCATTACTGGCCTAATTAGAAACATGAAAAGGCTACAAGTATTAGGAAATATCCTGAAGGAATGAGAACATTAGCAATTCTGTCAAGCCATTTTTAAAATAAGTACACAGTAGCAGCTGCATTTCAGTGAAAGGCAGGGTACTTGAAAGGTGCTTTTAGGTAAACAGTGCTTGGGACTGTGTAATAAGAGATCTCTAACAGGAAGCATAGAAATGGGGTAACAGGCTGACATGTATGCTATTACTGTGTTAAAAACACGAACTCATCTCGTTCTGATGGCTGTTTTTAAATGAAGCAGGTTAAGGTTTTCAGAGTCAAGGAAAAATAATTGAGGTTGGGTAAATCCTAATCGAGAATATGTTGACTTCCTGAAAGAGAAAAAGATCTTTGAGTAAAATAGATTTACTCAAACACCTTCAGCGTGCAGGGGAGATATACTGAGTGAAGGATGGTACTGCATATGGGACTACGATCTCTTCTTCACCTCGGGGTTCCCAAGATTCATGAGAAACGAATGGGTATTATTGTTGGAAGCATAGGCATACAAGATATGCACTACAATGAGTGTATGACATAGTTCATGTTTAGAAAAGAGCTGTGTTGTGAATGAAAAGTGAGATACTGTGTCCATTAGGCCGGAGATGATGCTTAAAAAAGAAATCCCTCGGGACTCTCAGACTTTCAAGGAGTAAGATTTTTCCATCATATGAAATAACTAGAATGCCATATAATGTTTAAAGGCATTATTTAAATGCATAAATAATGTCAAGACCTTCTAATAAATAGTTACATAGTACAGTTTTGTTCTTTTTCATTTGTAATCTTGTGTTTAGCTTTCCACTTTCTGAAATTGCTGATAGTAGCATTTGACTAAGTATCCTCTTTGGGATGTGAAGATTTTGAATGGATCATCCAAGCTTAAAGTTACCAAAATCAACCATAATTTTAGCCACTTTTGTTTATTTGTTTTAAATGCAAATAATAGAGAAACTAAATAGAAAATGGAAAGCATGGTAAGCTGTGGACCGTTTTTAAAAAGCCTGCATTACTCGAAAAGAGTAAATTGTATAATTTTACATCTTTGATATTTGGGCATACTGTCAAATACAAACATTATGAATATAATCGAGTGTTTAAAAGACTTAAAGAAATCAGTAGGCCCACCAAATTTGCCAAGAAAAATGTATGCGTGTGTAAGAACCCACATCACAGGTTCTCCCCACGCATATGTTCACAGACCTGCCCACCCCACGGACCCACATTTATTCAAACAGGCACAGAAACCCATTTCTACAGTTTGCACTTTTACACTGAATGCCCTGAAATAATGCCACCAGTTATCATAACTATCTTTTTAATATTTCTGTGTTTTAAAATTTCAGCAAATCTTGTTTGACTTAGGTATATACAATAATTTAAAACCACATTTTCTCCAACAAGGTTATAATGAATCAGCTTTGTCTTCATGGAAGAGTGTAGAGTATGTGCAGACAAATAAAATAGAAAAAATTCACATGAGATATTTTTTAGGTGCAAAATAGAAAACACACACGATTGCTGATCATTATAAAATAATACTTACTGCCTGCCCACCAAGCACATGTTCCATATTTCAAATATCTTCCAAATGTAGAAGAGGGAGGGAAGATGATGAGAATAAAAATGTGGTTGCTTATACAAATATAAATGCTCATATACGTACACAAACATACATACATATGTTCAGATATTTCAGCTTTGCCCATATGTTCCGAAAATAGCAGCCTGGAAAATTTGTACCCGCACATCCTGCTCTCAGAGTGAGGATACAAATGAAGACAAATTTCCCTGGGACCCAAGTTATGCAAGAAGAGAAAGGCTTCAGGACACTTAATTCTTTCAGGCCACTGAACATTGCAAAGGAGCCTTAACACACAAATCTACTCCTCAAAATTCCAGATTTTTATCCCTTAAAGAGTTTAAGATTATTTCCTCTCTTCCACAGAATAAACTATCTGCCCCTACATTCAAGGACCAGGCAAAGGAATAAAGGTGCAGCCTGGGGTATGGGCCTCAGTGTAAGAAGTTTTTCTCTAACACGTTGAGAGAACTTCCGGATGATGGCAAAAATTGCATCACACATTTCTCCCCGTACTCTGATCATTTCTATTTTTCTGTAGAGTAGCTAATCATTTTCATTTTTAAAATAATGTTACAATGGTTCAGAATATGCCCTTGAACTCAGAAAATATGAATTGTGTAGTGGAGTAAGCATGGCTTTTCAGCTCCCACAGACCTCGTTTAGATGCCTGACCTCATATTTTCCTAGTTAATGTCATTACTGAACATCAGTTTTTTAATCTGTAAAATGGAGGAAATGATTGAGTTGCAGGGAAAAATTGAAATAATGTACGTAAAGCACCTGGCTTATGTCTAAACCAAAGTTTCCTGTTAATACTGTTATGCTGTGTTACCTTTTAAAGATGTTTCTGTAATTTAGATATTATCACTAAATGGTTGTAAAACCCTTGCTTATGGAGCACAGGTCAAGCCACTTTAGATTTTTTCATGCTTTCAGGTAACCAAGCTTTCCCATGAAAACATCAAGTCTGTGATAGGAACCCACAGTGATCTTCTCTTTGGTCATTGCCCCTCCTTTCAGTCTCTATGAGGGACCACAATTATGTTCATACAATGAATCCCTGCTCCCCATTTCCATCCTCTCTCAAACCCTGCCTATACCCACCAATCACAGGTCTGGGAGTGGGCAGCAGGTTCAAGAGGGACAAATCAAAGTCCCTTTCTCAAACCCCCAACACCTGGACAAAGTTGACTAACCCATGTGCAGGGCCATCACTTATCAAGGAATAAGCTAGGACTCAGAAAAAAGGCAATCAATTTTTTTTTTTTTCAGATTCTGTTAGTGACTAAATTCTGCTTTACATAAAATGGGACTAGCAAAGGAAGTCAGTCTGCAAAAGCAGAGAAGTGGATGGTTGGTTGGAGAGGAGCAAAAATAAAAGATGGACACAGCACCGGCTTGGGTTCCTTTAAGTCTTCCTGTTCAACTATGTTCCAGCACTCTCATTGTAAATTGTAAGCTCCAAACACCCCGCCTTCCTTTTTTTCTTTTTTGCTTTTGTTTGGATCTTGCAAAAGAAAGAATTTCTGCTTATATAACTCTATACTAAACTATAGCATTAGTATTAATGAAATAATTCTATGAGATGAAATTAGTTAAAAAAATAACTTCTTAGTAGTAGAAGTAATTTCTACTACTTTCACTGGCAGTAGTTCATTTTATACTTTGTAGCTAAGTTCACATTAAATTAGAATTCATAGACTAAAAAAATAAACTGATTGCCTTTTAATGTAATCTGAAGTTATCTACTGGCTCTTTCCCATCACATGAGATCTCAAAACCCAGGGATCCCAGCAGGTCCTAAAGATTTAAATTGCTAATATTCTGTTAAATCTTTAGTGTGGAGGTTAGTAGCAACAAAGTTCACTGCGTGAAGCAATGGAGCCTCTTAAAAACTGCACTTGGCTAACTTTATAAATGCATTGATATAGGCGTCTACAAACTCCTCTGCTTCCACCGTCCTGTGGCACAAGACGAAAGGCAAGATAAAATGGGGGTGCCTACCCCTTGGAAGCCTGTATCTTGTAAGTTCCTATAGTCATTAACAGACATTTTCCTCTAGATTCTCCTAAATTATTTATATAATTAGTATTATTTATAACCATGTATAAATAATTATTTATTCCACATGTTATAACTTGCTTCTGAGATCCTGATTAGGCTTCCTATGAGAACACCTTCTTAGAGTACTAATTCTCAGATTTGATTGTGCATCATGGTTTACTGGGAAGCTTGTTAAAAATGTAAATATCTGGGCCCTACAGCATAGGTTATCATTCAATATTCCGAATGGCTCCCAAGTATCTTTAAATTTTTAACAAGCACCTAGGTGATTCTAATGCAGCCAGTTCAGGAAAAACTGTTTGCAAAAAAGTTTCTAAAAAATATTTTTCCTTTTGCTTATCAGACTTTTATACTTAGAAAACCGAACATAATGTGGCAAACACTTGAAAACATTTTTAACATTAATTTACCCAAATTACAACTGATTATACTTTAGATTTTGACTACCAAAGAGAATAAAGTTAATTGTTTGGTTACAAAGAAATTATAAGCTTTACACATATTTTTATTTGAAGCCAGTCGACAAACTGAACCAAAACAATAGTAAGATTGTGCTTTACAAAAAAAGTTTCTAAGATTATTGTATTTCAGGTAACTATATAAAGGCAATACTTATCTATGTTACTTTCAATTGATCGTGTTATATTAATTTTTTTAAACATATTTATTGGAGTATAATTGCTTTACAATGGTGTATTAGTTTCTGCTTTATAACAAAGTGAATCAGCTATACATATACATATATCCCCATATCTCCACCCTCTTGCGCCTCCCTCCCACCCTCCCTATCCCACCCTCTCTATCCCACCCCTCTAGGTGGTCACGAAGCACCGAGCTGATCTCCCCATGCGATGCAGCTGCTTCCCACTAGCTATTTTAAATTTGGTAGGGTATATATGTCCATGCAACTCTCTCACTTCGTCCCAGCTTACCCATCCTCCTCCCTGTGTCCTAAAGTGCATTCTCTAAGTCTGCATCTTTATTCCTGTCCTGCCACTAGGTTTTTCAGAAACTTTTTTTTTTTTTTTAGATTCCATATATATGTGTAAGCATACAGTATTTGTTTTTCTCTTTCTGACACTTCACTCTGTATGACAGACACTAGTTCCATCCACTTCACTACAAATTACTCATTTTCATTTCTTTTTATGGCTGGGTAATATTCCATTGTGTATATGTGCCACATCTTCTTTATCGATTCATGTGTCAATGGACACTTAGGTTGCTTCCATGTCGT
Source organism: Phocoena sinus (assembly GCF_008692025.1). NCBI lineage: Eukaryota > Metazoa > Chordata > Mammalia > Artiodactyla > Phocoenidae > Phocoena > Phocoena sinus. The sequence continues at coordinate 98,612,708 of NC_045765.1, read as the reverse complement.
GGCTATTGTAAATACAGCTGGAATGAACACTGTGGTACATGACTCTTTTTGAATTATGGTTTTCTCAGGGTATATGCCCAGTAGTGGCTTTATCAATTTACATTGCCACCAAGAGTGAAAGAAGTTCCCCTTTTCTCCACACCCTCTCCAGCATTCATTGTTTGTAGATTTTTTGATGATGGCCATTCTGACCCGTGTGAGATAATACCTCATTGTAGTTTTGATTTGCATTTCTCTAATGATTAGTGATGTTGAGCATCTTTTCATGTGTTTGTTGACAATCTGTATACCTTCTTTGGAGAAATGTTTATTTAGGTCTTCTGCCCATTTTGGATTGGGTTGTTTGTTTTTCTGATATTGAGCTGCATGAGATGCTTGTAAATTTTGGAGATTAATCCTTTGTCAATTGCTTCATTTGCAAATACTTTCTCCCATTCTGAAGGTTATCTTTTCATCTTCTTTACGGTTTCCTTTGCTGTGCAAAAGCTTTTAAGCTTCATCAGGTCCCCAGTTGTCTATTTTTATTTCCATTTCTCTAGGAGGTGGGTCAAAATGGATCTTGCTGTGATTTATGTCATAGAGTGTTCTGCATACGTTTTCCTCTAAGAGTTTTATGGCATCTGGCCTTACATTTAGGTTTTTAATCCATTTTGAGTTTATTTTTCTGTATGGTGTTAGGGAGTGTTCTAATTTCATTCTTTTACATGTGGCTGTCCAGTTTTCCCAGCACCACTTATTAAAGAGGCTGTCTTTTCTCCATTGTATATTCTTGCCTCCTTTATGAAAAATAAGGTGACCAGGGCTTCCCTAGTGGCACAGTGTTTGGGAGTCCATCTGCCAATGCAGGGGACACGGGTTCGTGCCCCGGTCCGGGAAGATCCCACATGCCGCAGAGCGACTGGGTCCGTGAGCCATGGCCGCTGAGCCTGCGCGTCCGGAGCCTGTGCTCCGCAGTGGGAGAGGCCCGTGTACCACAAAAAAAAAAAAAAAAAAAAAGAAAAAGAAAAAAAATCACCAATACTACAATAGTCTTGAATGGTTTGTGTCTTTGAAGTCTCCGAAGTCCCTTTGTTACTTGGTTTAAGGGGCCATGGACATTACATATCATTCATTCCTTTAAGTGGCATTTATTTTATATATAACTTATGTTAGAAGCTTTGAGAAATACAAAGTAATAAAAAAAAATTACCCCTGTACACAGAGGAAAATGCAGATAACCATACAAAGCCTATATATGTAGTGTGATATCAATGGTATAAGCCACAAATGTTTCAGAATTCACAGGAACTATAGTCTACTGTGACCTGGAGGGGTCATAAAAGGTTCATGAGAGAATCGGAGCTTGGGCTGCATATTTTAGAAAGGATAGGATTAGACTATTAGGCAAGGGTAGTGAGGAGGAAAGGCATAGTAAGTGATTTTGAGCATGAAAGTTGTGATGTTCAAGACAGATGAATCTCACAATATGTTAAAGGATAAATTGCAATATGAAAAACAATAAAAGGAGAGGAACTTTTTAGACTACCATTTATGTAATACAAACGTGAGGGCTTCCCTGGTGGCACAGTGGTGAAGAATCTGCCTGCCAACGCAGGGGGCACGGGTTCAATCCACGGTCCAGGAAGATCCCACAAGCCGTGGAGCAACTAAGCCTGTGCGCCACAACTACTGAGCGCATGTGCCACAGCTACTGAAGCCTGTGCACCTAGAGTCTGTGCTCCACAACAAGAGAAGCCACCGCAATGAGAAGCCCGCGCCCCGCAATGAAGAGTAGCCCCTGCTCGTCGCAACTAGAGAAAGCCGGTGCGCAGCAACAAAGACCCCACGCAGCCAAAAATAAAGAAAGAAAATAAATTTTTTAAAAAAGAAAGAAATGTGAGATAATAAAGATCAAAAGTAAGACAACGACATTGATAAAGAAAAGGAAAGAATAGCTATAATGGAAGAAAGATAAATTTGATGACAAACTGGGTAACAGATTGAAAGAATGAAAAAAGTACTAGAGGCTACAGGAATGATTTACCTGAGAGACTAGGAAAATGAAGATACCATTATCACACGGAATGTGTGGAGAACGCAGGTTTGGGGTCAGACAGACTAGATTTTGACTTGCTTAACTTGAGATGATAATGTGAGCCTGGAGCTGGAAACAAGACACTAGAACTGAAAGGGGCAGATCAGGCCAATTCATTGTGATTCATGATAAAAGTACTATCTGCAGCCATGATTAAGTAAACTCATCAATAGAAAGAGGGAGAAAAGTTGTAAGATTAGACCTGAATCTTGGAAAAATACTATAGGTGGTACATGGGAAGAAGGAGTGAGGCAGGAGGAAAACTACCGAGTGTGTAAACATTGGCAATTCCTGTTACATGGCGCAAAAGCATCTAGGAGATGATTCTTTTCTGTAACATGTGGGTGGACAGTTGGTAGAAAAAATAATTCGGTCAGAATTGTGGATTAGCTGAAGTTACTTTTGATTGCTTTCATTTCTGAGACAGATTTCTTCTACCTTCCAGGAACCTAATTTATGTACTGATCTCTGACTACCCAAATCATTTTTTCAGAACGTCACTAAGTCTTGAGTTTTCCCCATCCTTCAAACTCTATAATTTTATTCACTTCTGTCATTTCTATTTCCCCATTCTAATCAAAGAATTGAAAGGGAAGTAATCTGGTTCTCAAATTAATGCTCAACAAAGTAAAATAAATTGGTCATTTAAATCATCTCCAGAAGATGGGAATACTTTCCCTAATGTAGATGCATCTCTAATCTGTGAACTCTGATGGATCTGTCTTTGAGTTGTAAGTCTCTTCTCCAAAACCATTACTTATTCAGGCAAACCACTGCCAACACTAGGATAGTTAAGTGTCTGATATCATGCCCACTGCAGTGGTGTTAATATCCAGTAATACCTGGTTCAGTCATGTTAAAGTGGATCAATATCTGGAAGGCTCTTTGATTTTTTTTCTAGAACTAATTTGGGGGCTGAAGCAAAGAAAATAAATGACAAATAAGAGAACAGCTGAGCTGAGGATCAGCCATGAAAGATTAAGGAAATAATAGCACCCTAGGAGAGATGTCGCACAGGCCTGAGTTACTAGTCGTGGAGCTCCAGCGTAGAGCAAAAAGACTGCATGAATTCAACTAATTGAGATGGCTTTGCATGACCAGAGTCCTCAGAGGAGGTGAAGTGTTGCTCATTGGATATTCTGACTGCAAGTGTGTCAGGCAAAGAGGTTGGAGTTGCAGATAAGGAGATTTGGAATTGAAAGTCCTATTTTGAGGTAAAGAAATAGGATGTGGTCATGCTGTTGAGAAAGTTGATGTAAGATGAAAAAAAAAAGTTAAGGAAACTGGTGAACTGTGAGGCTAGTTGTTAAATGGGCAATTTGAATATGTGGAAATCACCAAGGATGATGGGACCACATGGGTTAAAATTAAAGCATTATGTATTTCTTATAGCTATTTATTAAAGAGAACATCAGAAATTAGAACATTCTCTAACACTGTAACAAAAATAAACTCAAAATGGATTAAAAACCTAAATGTAAGACTGGATACTATAAAACTCCTAGAGGAAAACATAGGCAGAACACACTTTGACATAAATCTCAGCAACATCTTTTTGGATCTGTCTCCTAGAGTAATGGAAATAAAAAGAAAAATAAACAAATGGGACCTAATTAAACTTAAAAGCTTTTGCATAGCAAAGGAAAAAAGAAGACAACCTACAGAATGAGAGAAAATATTTGCAAATGATGTGACTGACAAGGGATTAATTTCCACAATATAAAAACAGCTCATACAGCTCAATATCAAAAAAAACAAACAACCCAATCAAGAAACGGGAAGAAGACTTAAATAGACATTTCTCCAAAGAAGACATACACATGGACAAAAAGCCCAAGAAAAGATGTTCAGCATCGCTAATTATTAGAGAAATGTAAATCAAAACTACAATGAGGTATCACCTCACACCGGTCAGCAGGTCATCATCAAAAAAGTCAACAAATAATAAATGCCAGAGAGCATGTGGAGAAAAGGGGAACCTCCTACACTGTTGGTAGGAATGTAAATTTGTATAGCCACTATGGAGAACAGTATGGAGGTTCCTTAAAAAACTAAAAATAGAACTTCCATATGATCCTACAATCCACTCCTGGGCATATATCCAGAAAAGAACATAATTTGGAAAGATACATGCATCCCAATGTTCATTGCAACACTATTTACAATAGCCAAGACATGGAAGCAACCTAAGTGCCTGCTGACAGAGAAATCGATAAAGAAGATGTAGTATATATATGCAATGGAATAATACTCAGCCATAAAAAAGAATGAAATAATGCCATTAACAGCAACATGGATGGACCTACAGATTATCATAAGAAATGAAGTAAGCCAGACAGAGAAAGACAAACATCATATGGTATCACTTACAATGGAATCTAAAAAAAAAGGATACAAATGAATTCATTTACAAAACAGAAATAGTCTTACAGACATAGAAAACAAATCTATGGTTACCGAAGGGGAGGGGGGGAGAGGGATAAATTAGGAGTTTGGGGTTAAAATATACATACTACTGTATATAAAATAGATAACCAACAAGGACCTACTGTATAGCATAGGGAACTATATTCAATATCTTATAATAACCTATAATGGAAAAGAATGTAAAAAAAGAATATATATATTTGTATATATGTGTATAACTGAATCACTTTACTGTATACCTGAAACTAACACAATAGTGTAAATCAACTATATTTAAATAAGTTTTTTTTAAAAAAGAGAACATCAGTGTACAAGACAGTAGAGTAACAATTTTGAAACCTATTTCCAAAAATTTTTCTTAGATGTTATGTGAAAGTAAAAGTTTATAGGTTTAAATGGATTGGAAAATACTCGGTTAACAAAGAAAACCAAATTTCTTTTCTGTTCTGTTTTCAGCATTTTTAATTAATTAACATTATAAGATACTAAGAAGGAAAGGTATATTATCCATGTTGCTTAGCAAAAATAATCTTCATTTCCTTCCCTCTCAGGACCTCTCAAGAAACTGGTAAAATATTGCTTTACCAGTTGACTGCATCCTCTGTAAGAGGGAATAAGATTAAGGTTTCAACGGTTTGGGCCACAGGGAGTCTGACAGTGAATCAAGGGGAGATATACTGGAAAAGGTGAGACAAACAAAGGAGATTTTGTACTAGTGGCATGATTTTTTGTCACTGGGCAATGAAGAAAGATGCAGTGGAAGACCTTCCTGGGAAGAAAGACTGAAGAATACAGAGGCTTAGGTGGGTTTGACTGAAAGTATGGAGGAGAAGGCACCAGACATGGATGTTACTTGTGGTCCTTCAATAGTAAAGGAAGAGGATTAAGCTATATAAGAAACAACATACAGAACTGAAATGATTTCATTGAGAGCTTGCTTGTTAGAGTTTTACATAAATGAGAGAATATGTTAACACCTTGCTAAAGAATTCAAAAAACTTGCAGATATGCCTATTTGTTTGGAAATAAAAGTTTGGAATAGTACTTAGAGAAACAGGATGGCAACATTTTAGGTCATTATTATCATAGATAATAATGAAGATATAACTTGGGTTTATCTGCTTCTAAATATCTATGTTGAGAAAAATATCTCCATGTTTCTAATTGTCTTTAAATGAAAAAATACTAACTGAAATAAAAAATTTCACTGTTTGATTTTCCTACTTGATTCTGTATTTAAGAACGAGAAAAAACAAACATTAACTTGGTTTTTACTGCTCCACTTGGGTCCCTGTTGTTTGCCTCTGTAAAGTGATTCACATTTTCATGCAAGACTTTTCCAAATGCTTCACAGGTGTGAATTGGGGTTTATATCTGTGACTATCTCTAAGTTTCTTTATCTGTCCTAGGAAGCAGGTTTCTTATCTGACAGCCTTATAATTATGGAAGAAACTGCATATTAATTATTCAGTGCTTAAATAAACAACTGGCCTTGGAGAAATCTAATGAACCAACTTTGTAGGATTTGATTTTGCCTAATTGAATGTAAATAATGTTAAATGTTGTATCTGCCAGAATTTTTACAGAACCTTATGAATTTTTTTTACGTACACAAAGCATTACGAATTCAGAGTTTTTAACAGTTATCTTTTAATTCAGCTATTAAGATAATATGGTTTGACATCAGATATGCACTATGAATGTGAGGTACCAGCACACATGTACACACTAAGTGTTTATATATGCCAGGTATAACTCTCAATTGTTGTTATTTTTTAATGCTTCTCCTTTGAAGTTGGCAGCTTGTACATTTTTATCTGAAGGTCTGAATTTGTATTATGCTTTGAAGGAACAAATGGCCTCCATGTGGTATTCGGTTTTCCCTTGCCTGTCTCTATTACTCTGTATCAGGATAAAATTCATTCTGACATAGTTTTTTACTTAGGCGTATGCACCTGATCTTTTCCATTGGTCCTGTGCTAACACATGCCACCATTTAGGGATATGTAAAATAACTGGCTTTTAAAACAAGAAGATAATGTCATTGGGAAAAAGGGTAATTAAGCTTACATATTAGAATACTATAGTAATTCCACCTTTGTGGGAACAGGAGGATAGAAAGATTATACAATTTGCGTGAGTGTGTTAATTTTGAAAACAAGATAAAACAAAAAATAGTGCCTAGTTTCCAAAGTGGTACTCAGCACATAAACTTTAAAATCATTTTGCAAAACAAGATGAGGCTAACAAGCTCTGCATGGATTGATGACATGGTTATACAAAAGCAGAACGCCATAAGTAAAACAGAGAAAACATTTTGTTAAAATAATCAGTCAGAAACTTTGCTTTTCTTAGCACTGGAGTCTCTAATCAACACAGTCATCCTGGTCTTTATGGTCCTATATGGTTCTACTTTTAAAAAATGTGAATCAGTAAAAAATCTGGGCAACTTAACTAGCTACATTTTTTAATTGGCCTTTTTTGAGTATTCCTTCACTGAGTAAAGACAACCTATCTCTCAATCTCTAAACATGTAGAGCAACATTCAGCTAACATTTTCTCTCAAAACCTATGTGGTATAATAGGAATGTCCCAGGTAAAGCTCAGGTCTGATCAACCCCCAAACTGGCCTAGGTATGTCATACAACTTCACTGTTATAATAGGCAAGTTAATTTTTAAGTTAATTTTCTTTATCAAGACTCAATTTCTCCATCTGCAAAAAAGAAAGAGTAATACATATGGTTGTATTTTTGAATAAATGAAATATCATATGTAAGGCAACTGGCATGCATGTCGTTATTCACTCTGATTGCAAACACATCTCCTGAAGCCCACTATTCCTATCCCACTATTGCCATTAGACAACACTCAGGAAAGATTATACTACCATTATATTTTCTGATACCACAGAGACAAGTAACAACTATTTGCCTATATTCTGAAAAATTAATTATTTTTATAAAAATTTCAAAACAGAAAGCGAAAACTCTTTAAAAATGGATTAATACTTTAAAACAGCTCACCTTTAAGTATGGTACCCACATAATATACAATGGACATTCATTGTCTCATTTAACAACAATCCATACATGTTTGTTATTTGTTGAGTGCTTATCATCTCTGAAACATTGTTCTAGATGATGGAATACAAGCAATGAACAAGATGATGAAGTCTCTACTCTCCTGGAGCTTGCCACTTTGTAGGAGAGACAACAATAAACAAAGGAATAGACAATGATTGATCTCTGATGAAAATAATTCTAGTGAGAGAATAGAAAGTGGTTGTGGTAGTTATGGTGGCTATTTTAGATAGGATGATCAGAGATGACTTATCAGTGGAGGTGATATTTCTTCTGAGATCTGGATTATGCAATAATTAGCCATGAGCAGATATAGCAGAGGAGTGCTTCTAACAGAGAAGAGCAAGAACAAAAGTTCTAAGGCCATAATAAATTGGGTGTTTTGAGAAATAGAGACTAACTCAGTGCAGCTGTAGCACATTGAACTGAGGCCTAGAATGGAGGACTATTTTAAATGGTACTTTTTCCTTAAATTTTTGACCATATTCATTGTTAGTATGTATAAATACCATTGACTTTACACACATATTTATTTTGTATCCCGCAAACTTGCCAAACTTGCTTGTTAGTTCTTATAGCTTTCCTCTGAAATTTTTCCGTGAATTTTCCACTTAAATGCCCATGTCATCTAAAAATAAATACAGTTGTACTTCTTTTCCATTCTGGATGCCTTCTATATTTCTTCCCTTACCATCTAGAACCACAGTACAATACTGAGTAGAGTGGTGAGTGTGTATATTTGTCTTGTTCTTACGGGGAAAAATTTAGTCTTTCACCATTTAATATGTTGTTAGCTGTAGGTAGATGCCCTTTATCAAGCTGGAGAAGTTTCCTATGAATCCCAGTTTGGTGAGTTTTTATCATAAATGGGTGCTGGATTTTGTCAAGTGCTTTTTCTTCATTTATTAAGATAATCATTTTTTTCTTTTTTGTTTGTTAATGTACTGAATTGCATTGTTTGATTTTTTAATAATAAATCAACCCTATATTGTTGGGATAAACACCATTTGATCATGTTGTGTTACCTTTTCTATACATTGTAAATATATGTTGAAATTTTGTTTAGAATGTTATATCTATGTTTGTGAGAAATCTAATTTTCCACTAATCACATCCATTTATTTTTCATCTCAGATACTGTAGTTTTGCTATTTAGAAGTTTGATTTAGGTGTTTCATTTGGTTGCTTGTTATTTTATACCTTTCATGTCTCTTCTTAAATTTTTTAACATACACAATTTTTAAAATTATAACAACTGTTTTCATTCCTTTCTGCTCATTCTAATGTCTGCTTTTATTGATTGATTTTTTTATTATGTATCTTGTTTTCCTACTTCTTTGCATGTCTGGTAATCTTTGATTGGATGTCAGCCATTAATTTTACCTCATCGGATGCTGCATATTTTGTATTCCTATAAATATTCTTGAGTTTTTCTTTGGAGCAAAATTAAGTTACTTGGAAAATTTTTTATCTTTTTAGGTTTTTTTGGATGATTTTTTAAGATAGATATGGAACAGTGCTTAGTCTAGAGCTAATTACTTCCCACTATTGAGGCAAGTCGTCCTTGAGTACTTTACCCAGAGTCCCATGAATTGTCAGTTTTTCCTATCTAGCTGGTGATAACAGGCATTATTCTAGATGCTGTGTGAGCCTTGGCACTGTTCCCTTTAATCTTGCTGGATAGTTCTTTCTCTGGTCTTGGGTGGTTTCTTCACCACCCAAGACTCTGATCATTGCTCTATTGAGTTTTTTCTGCTGGGCTCTGGGGCTCTCTCTTCATGCAGATCTCTCTTCTCTTGTGTTCTGTCCTGGGACATATACTTACCTTCATCTCTCCAGACTCTCAGCTCTATCTCCTCAATGCAGGAGGAGTGCTGGGTTTCCTGGTGTGTTCTTTCCCTGTACCCAACCTGTAATCTCTCTTAAGGCAGTAAAATGTGGCAATAATAGAGCTTACCTAATTGATTTCCCATCTCTCAGGAATCACTATACTTTGTTGCCTGATTTCCACTGTCTTGAAAACATTTTAATTTTTTTAAAATATTATCTGTTTTTTGGCTATTTGGGTCTGGAGGGTAAACCTGGTCCCTCTTTTCTCATCTTGGCCAAAGGTAGAAGTCATTTGTTTGTTTGTTTTTGTTTGTTTCAGTCAATGGAATGAAAGCAAAGTCATCAGCTAAGAATGAGAAGGGCTGGAGGAACGTGAGTTTTAACAAGAGAGACAAAGGCATGAAATAGTTCTCTTAGAGAGTAGTCAAGCAAATCTACTCCTGAAAATGTATTAAGATTGCTAGGCATTATGGCCAATTAATCTACTTCAAAGGAGGCAAGAACATACAATGGAGAAAAGAGTCTCTTCAATCAGTGGTGCTGGGAAAACTGGACAGCTACATGTAAAAGAATTAAATTAGAACATTCTCTTAACACCATACACAAAAATAAACACAAAATGGATTAAAGAGCTAAATGTAAGGCCAGATCCTATAAAACTCTTGGAGGAAAACATAGGCAGAACACTCTTTGACATAAATCTCAGCAATTTCTTTTTGGATCCACCTCCTAGACCAATGAAAATAAAAACAAAAATAAACAAATGGGACCTAATTAAACTTCAAAGCTTTTGCCCAGCCAAGGGAACCATAAACAAAGTGAAAAGACAACCCACAGAATGGGAGAAAATATTTGCCAATGAAGCAGCTGACAAGGGATTAATCTCCAAAATATACAAACAGCCCATGCAGCTCAATAACAAAAAAACCCAATCAAAAAATGGATGAAAGATCTAAATAGACGTTTCTCCAAAGACATACAGATGGCAAAAAAACACATGAAAAGATGCTCAACATCACTAATTATTAGAGAAATGCAAATCAAAACTACAATGAGGTATCACCTCACACTGGTCAGAATGGCCATCTTCAAAAAATCTACAAACAATAAATGCTGGAGAGGGTGTGGAGAAAAGGGAACCCTCCTACACTGTTGGTGGGAATGTAAATTGGTACAACGACTATGGAGAACAGTATGGAGGTTCCTTAAAAATCTAAATATAGAACTACCATACAATCTAGCAATCCCACTCCTGGGCTTATATCTGGAGAAAACCATAATTCAAAAAGATACATGCATCCCGACGTTTATTGCAGTACTATTTACGATAGCCAAGACATGGAAGCAACCTAAATGTCCATCGACAGATGAATGTATAAAGAAGACGTGGCACATACATACAATGGGATATTAACCACAGAAGAGAATGAAATAACGCCATTAGCAGCAACATGGATGTACTGAGAGATTATTGTGCTAAATGAAGTAGACAGAAAATGACAAATATCATATGATATCACTTATATGTGGAATCTAAAAAAAAAATGATACAAATGAACTTATTTACAAAACAGAAACAGACTCACAGACTTCAAAAACAAATTTATGGTTACCAAATGGGAAACATGGGGGAAGGGATAAATTAGGAGTTTGGGATTAACATATATACATCACTAAATATAAAATAGATAATCAAAAAGGACCTACTGTATAACACAGGGAACTCTACTCAATATTCTCTAATAGCCTATATGGGAAAAGCATCTGAAAAAGAATGGATATATATATATATATATGTATAACTGAATCACTTAGCTGTACACCTGAAACTAACACAACATTGTAAATCAACTATATTCCAATATAAAATAAAAATTAAATTAAAAAAAGATTGCTAGGCATTATATGTAAAGATAAATAGCTCCAAACTATGGGTTATTATGAAAAGGGTAAAAATAAATCTGCATAAATTAAAATTTCTTTAATTCCTCATGTTAAACTTCTCTTTTTCATCTGAAGCTCAGTACTAGGCCTTGTAAGTCCAATTCTACTTGCAGTTTAAGGGAAGAAAGATTTAATTACTTCAATTAACTGAAAAGGAAATGCTTTCTGGTGGCAATATTTAAAGAAAAAAAGTAGAGTAGGCTGATAGTTTTCACAAATATTTCATTTTGAAAATATAATCTTAGCAATTGGGGTTACTAATGTAAAGGAAATGTCAACTAAATAATTGGATGCCTTTAAATGATTGCTCAGTTGATTGAGGAAAACTGATGGGCATTGTTTTCTATACAGGTTATTTGCCTTTCTGCAATGCAGGCCAAATTCCATAAGGAACATGTTAGTTCTAACTGTTGCACTTAATGTTAGTTTTAATCTTTTTTTTCCCCAAGATTTATCTCTCTCTTTACAGTTTTACAACATCTTTTGGTAAATCTATTTTGTGATTTCCTCAAGAATGCTTGCTTTTATTTTTTTCCAGATACCAAATACGTAACACAGCAAACTATGTTAGCTTTTGATTTACATCTTCCTGGCTTTATATCATTTATAGTATTTGTAGAGTATGTTTTCACTTTGAGTTATTTAGCTTATGCCACTGGATCAAGTGAAAATAAATTTATGCTTTTGAGTCATGGATGGATTTAATATAAAAGTTTGAAGAAGCATTTGCTTGGATCTAGTAATTTAGCATTTTGTATTTTTCTTAATCACTTGGAACATATGTAATTAATAATCACTAATTTTATATACATACTAATATCTTTATATTTTTGCCAAATTTCCCAAATTCTTGAACAAGTAATGTTATTTAATATTTTTTTAAAATGATATTATGTCCATAGCATTTTAGCAGACCAGTGGTGGAAGCAATGACAATTAATATGTGATCATTGCCATTAATAAGAATTGATTTTGATTATTAAAACAGATTTATACAAATGGAATAAGAGGAGGAATACAAAAAAATCTGAAAACCATTTAATTGCTGAATTATTGCCACAAATGATGGGATTTTTAGATATTCAGAAGAGAAAGATATAATTGTGAAATGGACTTGGAGGACATCATTATGGATGTACTACCGAGACAGACAGTGGAATATCAATCTTATTTGGAGGGCAATAAGCAGTAGGGAAGGCAACACAGAGAGAGCATTTTGGGCACCGAAGTGGAGAGACCCATAGTTACATGGTGGGGACGTGGAAGGTGGGGACATTATACCTGGAGCAGAGAGTTTGTGTTGGGACAATGTGAGAGTAAAGGTGACTTTGGGTGAGATTGTCAAAGGCGTTAAAGTCAAGGCTAATACAAATTTCAGGCTATTTCAGAGGCCTGTTTAGCCTGCCAAGGGCTCTTCCAAGTATTATTGGGTGGAAAAAATTATCACTTCTCTTTCCACTTAACAGTGAGCCATTAATTCATGCCGTTCACAGGGGGCTGAAAGTTCCAGTTTGGTCGGTCTCGCCAATTTAAAAGTGTCAGTCTAACTAGGTCCTTCAAGCTCACCCTGTGATATTTACTTCCCTGAACTCTACAAATTATCCATTAAATATATTCACAGGCATCTTGATTTAATCTAGAACTAGATGGGCCTCAAAGAAAGAATTTTCTTTTCTTCTAAATGTTCACATCTATTTTATAAATTTTATCTGACCATTTTCCTTATTTTTTAAATGTTTTTCTGGCCTTATTTTTTCTTACATTGTGAAATGATATAAGAGTTATAAATGATATTGAGGAAGAACAAAGCAACCCAGCAGTTGGGGAGAAAGCTCTGTACATGCCATAATTTTCTGCTCTGAAGAGATAAACTGATCAATGATATGCTACAGTGATTTTACCAGAAAGCTTATTTATTGTTTTGGCTTTAACACATTAAAACTAGGAAGGGTTCAATAAGACAGGATCGCATTAAGAATTTTCTTGCCAACTATAAAGTTCCTTGTTGGTTTCATAGATGGTTTCCCCCCAGGAAATCTGTACTCAAAAAGGAGATTTCTGAACCCGCGAGAACATGCTTTCATTTGAAAAACTGTGAAAAAGCCCACAACATAGTGAATGAAACATCAAAAAAAAAAAACAAAAAACGTAAACATCTTTATGGTGGTGGAATTCCCTAAATAGAGTGCAAGGCTCTTGTGATACAAAACAGCTGTTTTTCATGTGTATCTACAACCAGTCACAAGGAGAAATGCTGCTCAGACACCTTAAGTCATTTCAAATGAGCTTAAAGCATCTTTGGCGCCCTTAAATATTAATGAAAGTCAACAAGCAGTGAAGTCTCTGCCCTACAGGGACTGTCACTGGTCAGCTCCTTGCTGTTTGTTTCTGAGTTAATCAAATTACTATATCATTGGTGCTTTTGTACCCTCCACCATTAATGATGAGTGTCTTTGAAAAAAAAAGAGGATGTCTTAGCATAATGACACATTAATCCTGTGGGAGAGGGGGAAGGGGCATTCTCTTACCTAGATTGCCCTTGTGTGTGAGGTGGAAGCATAGGCGAAGATCACTGGCAGAAATCAACCTTTAATAAGTCAGTATAAAGCCACTTCACATTATCCCAGCCAGCTAGGAAATATACATGCAAAGAAGAAAAAGAAGCTATAAAAGGAAGAGTTTAATGCTGCTAATTTCTTAATTTGGTTCCTCTGATGTAGTATCTAGATACTAGTACCGTTCTTAATATGTGTGGAAGTGACTTCAGAAAAATCACTCTTGCTGTAGAGCTGTCATCAAAATGAAAAATATGTCCTGGATGATACTGATACTACTTATTTACACTTGGCAAAACAGACCTTTCTTTCCAGCATCAAAATGGTTAAAATGAAGAAGCCAGGTTATTACACATTTCAATTCCAGAGTCAAATATAAAAATTTCTATTATAGGGACAATTAATTACATCTCAAAATGGCAAATGTGCATCCTTGTCAGGTAGAGTGTACTCTGATGGCCTTTCCTCAAACAGTGAATGTGGAGATTTGATCTCTTCTAATGGTGCTGAGAAAAGGGTAATTACGCTATGGTCAAAGCTAATTTGCTTTCTGCCAGATGAACTGTTGTATTTTATTGTACGCTGACATTTTAAAGTAATTACGGCACTGTTGACCTTAGACAATTCCAGTTGTATCGCTGTCTACAGCTGCAGCGTTCGCTCTACCTTTGGCTGGCAGACAGTGGCTGTAACGAGGTAATGACACGGACAAAGAGCACCATATGGGGCTCCTTTGAGATACACAAAGCCCAGTGAAAGGAAACAAGAAAATTTTAACATCATCATTACAGTCACACATCTTTACAGCTATAAAGGATCCTGTCCACACATGCTTGTGAGCATGCACATACACACACACACACACACACACAGACAGGCAAATAATCTAAACACTTTGCCTGCTTATATCTTAGGTGTGTGCATGGGTGTGTGTGAGCATGCGTGAGTGTGTGTGTGTGTTTCTTTTGTAAATGGCAGCGTGCATCAAGAAGAAAAAGAGATCAGGTAGAACTGAACATGACGGACTGGTCTTCCTCTGACAGGAGTTCAAAGGCTAAAGACTATTGATTGAGATAAAAGCTCAGGTTCTTATCTAATGTTAAAGACACGCCTTGTTGTCTGAAAGCCGTGCACATAATTAGGCAGAGAGAAGAGCACTTCAGCCAGAAAATCACTATAAATGGAGCTTCATTAAACTTAGATATTAGTTAATTTAAAGGAAGAGGTTATTATTCACTGATACATTTTAATGAGCTATCTAGCTGTATTTTCTATGGTAAGAAATAAAAACGTGTTCAGAGTTCGTCCTGGTTAATGTATCCCTGCTAAGACAGAAAAATAGATTAATACTACTGGAGGAAAAAAAACAAAAAAACTTCATCCTCTCAAGCAAAAATGTACAGGATATTGAGCTACGGAATTGTCAAGAAGAGGTGGGAGAAAACTGAGCTTTACCGTCATGTTAAATATTTTATTCTGTTTATTAGGGTATGTGAAAATGGACTATGGAAATGCAAGCTTGCTTCCAATAAGCTGTGGGTGTTGCCTACATCATAGCTTATGGCCTACTTATGTGACAATTAAATGGAGCCAAAAAAAAAAAATCAATGTATTTCCTTTTGAATTACATTTATATCATTCAGCTTTTTTTTTTCCTAGTAATTAATGGAAGAGCACTTGCGTCATTATCTTACTGAGGAAAAAAATTAATTTACAAATTATGTTACAGAGATAGTAGACATTGCTCTAGTGTCCTCAATTTATTTTTAATTCTGAGGTTTATTTTCCCCTAAAGTTTGTTGGTTTTTCCTAGCCTTTTTCACTTTCATTAGTATTTGGAGATTTCTATGCCAATCGAGGTATTTTTCTTTTAAGGCAGCATTCGCTTGAGAGAATTACTAAAGAATTCCCATTCAAAATTGGAATGATATGGAATTAAAGTATATATTAAAATGGTCATTTCTGTGATGCTTACTTTTGGTGGTGTGTGACTGAAAATTTACCTTGTTCGTAACCCAAGTGAGAAAGAAGGTCTAAAATACATGCAGTTGCCTCTTTTTAAATTGCATTTTTGTTTTACCTTTAAAACTTAGGAAAAATGGATTGACCTTTCCACTGTATTCACTGTGAAGGGCTTAGGGATATATAATGCTATTTTTAAAATCCTTGTAACTATTGAATTCCACATGAAATTTCTGATATTGTTAGAATGACTTAACTATTCTGGCACTGTAATTCCGGTGTAAATACATCCAACCAAGATCATATATTAAAAAGAATGTGTAACCAACACATTTTAGAATGTGGAGGAGTAACAATATAAAAGCAATCTAAGCATATGAAGTGGTATATAAAAGACTTAAAATCCAAACACTTTTGCTCTTTCCAGACTCAGGCCTGAGTCCAACACTAGGAAACACAACTGGAAGTATGAACAACCTGTCTATTTGTATTCTCATATTTTTGTCATTGTTAGAGACAATAACTCACACCTAAGAAGTAACCATTTCATCTCCAAATACCCTTGATTTAAAACATCCACTACATTTGTTAATGAGTGAGCCTACCATTTCATACTTTTAGAAACTTTTAGAAAATATTTATTTCTTCAGGAGTCTACCTAGTAATGTGAAATCAGTATTTTACTGTCTAATTTTGTCTACATTCCAAGTCCTGAAAGGTAGAAGAAGATAAAGAAAGAAAAGAAGGCTTTCAGAAGCTGCATTTTAAAAAAAAGAAGAAGAGGATAGAAAGAATCTCGATCATGATTCTGAAAGAGGAAGGGAGTGAGGGAGATACATGAGTCCAGAGCAGTCACGGAATCAGGAAACGAGTTCTGATTGACAGTGAGTGGAAGAAAGAAAGAGAGTGACAAGAGGTAAGAAATCACTTCCTTGAATTAAGAGTGAGCGATGCAGTGAGAGAAGCAGAGAGACAGACAGATGGAGTTGGAAGCACAGATAAGGAGAGAGCTACTCCGAGGAAGCGGGGAGACTGTAAAAGACCATTGCATAATGAAGAAGGTGCAGTGCATGCTAACCAGAACATTAATGGTAATATCTGGGACTGGACCCTATAAAAATCCCATTTACTTTGAAGCTGACAGAATACTAATAAAAATGAATGAATAAAGGGAACAAAGCACACAAAATAGAACAAAAGACATATAATGGCTCCAAGTTCTAATCCTTACTGTTGATTGCCTTTTACTGTTACTTAAACAAATTTCTCAACATGACATGCCAACATCAATTCTTCAGTTCTCTTTTGTGAAACAGGATAGGTAAGGAAGACATGAAAAATTCTGCAAGACTAGGGCTTTAATGCAATATCTCAGAAATTACACTGACTATTTGAAAAATATAATTTTTCATACCATTAAAAGGTGGCAGAGAAGAATTTTCTCCATATGCAGTGAAGGTTGTGAAACAAAACCAGAATTGGCAAGGGGAAGGACAGCTTTCTGGGACGTTAGAATTTTAAAGCAAGCATTTAAAAGTCTTTGGAAAAGTTTTAGAGATGTGTTGGAAGCAAAATGATTCTTTCAGCTCCACTTAAAATGAGCTAGTTTTCCATGCAAAGCTATTTTGAGCCATAAAAAGACAGTAACCCTAATCAAGTATATAGATTCATTAAGGACCATACTAGATCGAGGTCAAATATGTGACCCTCCAATCTGAGTGTACTTAGCTGAGGCAATACTAGCTCATCATTACTATCTTGAATTTATTGTCCATGAAATAGGCTGTTGCCTGCTTTTCTATCAAAACAAATATAAAGACTAATCCAGCACGTAAAAATGTAAGTCAGAGTATTGAATCTTTGTAGCTGGATTGGATATACTACAGAGCAAGAGAAGTCTGCATAACATTTTTTAATATCTTCCATAAAATAATGTATTTTCTCGCCTAAAGATCCATTGCACACAGTGACTTTCATTAATTTCAGGAAATGGAAACCAGTCTTTGTATATCTGCCTTTTTAAAATATGTCATCTGTGCAGGAAAGTTTTAAACAGAGTCAGTATTTTGCTTATCCAGAATAAAATTGGCCTGGAAAACAAGGGCACAAGGTTCTGAGGAAAATGTAAGCGATTAAAACACCAGTGTTGTTAGGAAGACTAAGTATAAAATAAACGTTACAGGTTTGCAGAAAATTTCAGCTTAAAAAGAAAAATACATGTGTATGTATTAATTTTCACATATATATATATATATATTTATTTATTTATTACTTTATAAAACTTTAGGATGAACAATCCTGTTATCAAAAAGACTTTTTTCGGGCTTCCCTGGTGGCGCAGTGGCTGGGAGTCCGCCTGCCGATGCAGGGGACGCGGGTTCGTGCCCCGGTCCGGGAGGATCCCACATGCCGCGGAGCGGCTGGGCCCGTGGGCCATGGCTGCTGAGCCTGCGCATCCGGAGCCTGTGCTCCGCAGCGGGAGAGGCCACAACAGTGAGAGGCCCGCGTACCACAAAAAAACAAAAAAAAAGACTTCTTTCAACAAGTAATGGCTAGAAAGTAGTTTGGTGTTGATTTAATTAAAATACTAGGTTTACGTATTATTTTAACATTTTCACACTCAACGTCTTTATTGGGCATTTATATAAGGATTAAAAAAGAAGTAGTTTAAGATTATTACAAAGTTAATTATATTAAATCAAATCTTCAAGTACTCTTAATTTCCTTTCTTATATAAAGTTTGGCCTTCAGTAAAACTTTTTCCCTTTTCCATCACAAGGTAAAATATTTCTTGTTATAATTTGGACCAGCTGCAATTTCCAAGTGTGCAGGAAAACTGTTCTTGTGCTGGTTGTTATTAGATAATGTATTTACATAGATTAGCCTAAATTAAGAGTCAGGAGGAAAATCTCTTTCATTTCATCCTTTTTTTTTTTTTTCTGTTTCTGAATGATGAGTAACTGTCAGTGTGTGGACGCCTCTTTTCAAGGAATGTGTGAAGCTGTCACCCTGCTACATCTGCAGGACAATCCAGATGTTACACATATGAGATCCAGGTCTCAGCATGGTGATGATTGTCAAATGAGAACGACCTAATTGTATGCCTGAGTCTCCATAAAATGACAATTTGGGGAGAGTTGAAGGAGGCCAATATCTTTCAATTATTTTTAACCAGTACCTTTTCTCTGTTAAGTTTGCATTATCTTCTTCTAGGTTAGTGTTAAAATATTTTAAAGTCTATTTTGGAAGGGAATGAACTAGACCTCATGATCAGACTTCATTAGTATTTATAGAGGAAAAAAATTCTTCTGTTTTAGAGGTTTTCTCTAATCATAGTTATCAAGGATGACAAATTCTGATCTGAGGACAGTGTACGTGCCACGCTGGCATCCGAGCCTGTTTATGCACGTAATGGCTGGTTTAGGACACCTCTGAACTGTCACGTACAGTTTGAATTAATGAGGCCATACAGGTCTAAGGTCTCTAAAAAGGCCTCTCTAGATTAGGGTCTATTAAACCTGCCACAAGCTGCTTAGTGTTATAAAAGTGACAACAGAGGCTCTTTTGGCTTAGCATTTTGTTCTTTCCTTTTTTCCATTCCCTTTTAAAATTTTTTAGAATACTGAAGAAAAAATTTCTTTTTCTTCAGCCAATACCCTGCTAACTTACACTAAAGAAATTCCTATAGATTTCTTAGACATTCTTTAAAGAACACTAATTTGCCTAAGGGGGGAAAAACACGATAAAAAGACAAATTAGGTAGAAAAAATAGGTTTTAGAAAGTGCATGGTGAGTTAATAAGTGAGGCAGCTAATATTATCTTGTTTTGCTTTGTTATAAAAGATTATTAAATGTAGCCACATTTTAGCACAGTAAAATAATAGAACCTGCAAAAAAAAAAAAAAAACTGGCCTTGTAATTAGGGAAAAATAGAAAGCATTATCTCTGCTTAGGAACAATCCAATATTTAGCTGAGGGAATAAAATATCATAGTATGTTCATATGACGAGCACAGACATCAACAAATAAAGAAATTATAATTGGCATTCTTTAAGGATCACATTTAATAGCATTCTCCTGACAATAATTTTATTGTCACAACACTGGCTTCATATTTTGTTGTGTATCCTTTGTCTGCTTCCCGTATTATTTCAAAACTCTTCTTCAGATGACTATAGTTTTTTCTGGACCGTGAATATTATTTCATTAATGGACTTCTGTTTTTCCTTAGAAAAATTTGAGTGCAAAATCAATTTAACATCTCCGAATCTAATAGGTGCTTAGCCTTTAATTTGTTCCACATTAACATTAAATAGTCAAAATATGAGGTTACTTTTGGTGTGATTATTATGATTGTAATAAGGCCTGACACTTGCGCCACTTCAAACACGCAACCACCAACAGTTTTATTACAACAAAAGAGCTCCCAGCATAACACATTTTAATAGTCAGAAGAGTTGTGAATTCACAGCTTTGCACAGCAGGTGTGGCTGCACATCTTTACACCCCTAAATACACTTGCTCATCTAATCTGACAGATTAGACAATGACACAAAACCCCCATCACCAATGTCTAAACAAAGACTTCATTTTGGAAGAGACAAAGCTTCATGCAGACTGTGTTGCCACTAATAACTTTTCCGAGTGGAAAACAATGTATATTTTATTAATGAAAAACAAATTGCGGCAGGGAAGATGAATGTCTTGGCTTTTCTGACATTTTAAATAATTTGTTTCCCCTTCCCTTTTGTGCCTTTAATATTTACCTTCATATCAATCTTGATGCAATTTTGTTAATTAGATAGGGTGCTGGCAGCGAAAAATGGAAGGCATCACAGTCCAGGACCTTAAAACCCTGGTTGCAAGGGGAAAACGATTTTGCAATTTTTTTTTTGTGAGTAAACTAGACTGGAAAGCATCACCTTAATTAGAGCCAGAGGTAAGATGGACTTTGGGGCACCCACGCTTTGATGGCAAGGCACTTACTTGGCAAAGGGTTTCAAGTAAGCTAAGGCAACCTGGTTTTCTATTCAACTTCATCACAGCTGAACATTAAAAAGTGAGACTGGAGATGTGCATATTTACCATAAGGGAATGGACTAAGCATTAATGGGCTCGGGGGGCTTATTTGGAGGCAGCTGCACTTATCATGAATCAGGAAAGGGAAATAGCAGCCCTGGTGTGCTGTAGGTCAGTCACAAATGTCGACTGGAAACAGCCATAAATCTCCCCCCTGACTTCAGCCTGTGACTTGCAGAACACCCTTCTAGCATTTTCCTACAATTTAAAGATTATGTAAGGTGTATCATGAGTGTGTTCGATGAAAATATTAGAGATAAATCCTGTAAGTGCTCTGAAGCAGCAGCTTCTGCTGGCAGTTACACTTCAAACAGGACAGGCTGCTAGTTTTGTCAACAGTAGGAGGTCATGGAAGGCTGCCAAAGAAAACAAACCTTTTTCAATAAAATGCTTTCAGTTCTAAGTAGTCACAGAATATCTCCTGTATTGTTTTATTACTGATATTTAAACTTTGATATATTGTCTTTTGCTGACAATTTCTTGAGTCAGAAATCTTAATCATAAAATGAAGTGTGGCACACACACACCAGAAAGGCAATTAGTCACAGCAAACTCTTTCCGGCAAGTTCAAATAATTTTTTTTATTTTTGCTGTGGGCAGGAGGGAGGGAGGGCGCGGAGGTGGAAGACAATGGTAAAAGTTATGGTGTAAACTGTTTCTCTTTCTTTTTTCATTTATCTGCTGTTTCCTGAAAGAAGACACATGATATATACACTGGTAAGGAAAAGCTTGTGCCTTCAGTAAAAAAGATAGAAGTTTCCCATTGAAGGAATGGTTTTATTAATGATAATAATAAGGTACAGTGTCATTTTCATTTATCAATATGGTATAATTGACCCTAAAATAAAAGTATTCTATATCTGTTTCTTCGTGTAAGTGGATAAAAATGTTAAAATATGAAATAAATGCACAATGGATATTCAGATTTGTCATATACTTAATAACCCACATTAGAAGTTAATGCATTTGAAAATATTGTCCAGGTAAGGAAAATGAAAGTTGATGTGACTGATTTCCAAAACCACCTCTCACATGTGAGGCAAGTATTGTGCTAGAGGACTGGTTACTAAAATTTTCATTTGCATTTTCTAACTAAAGATGCCTAGTTTGAAACTAGAAATCCATTAATGGCCTTCTATCTTATAGCCTAGAAAGTAAAACACATGTAGCTATAAGCACCAATTCTATTTACTGGGTACAGGGTACCACCAAGTACATATTCCATGTTCATCATTGAGATTCATAAGGAAATTTTTGTTTTGACTTTTTGATTTTTTTACCTTTTTATAATTTTTCAAGTCCAAAAGATATATAAGAATACATGAAAATTGAAAATAATATAAATGAGGATTTCACATATTCTTAATGATATCCTGGAGTTGTAAGATATAATTAACATTATGTAGAGTGCCTGGAGAACCCAGGCAGAAACAAAATGAGAAATGAAGTCTCAGTATGAGAAGTGTTTACACAAAACTCACAGGCATCTCCCTCGCTTGCTCCTTATTTTCTCAGAGTATGGTTCAAGTGTTTTAATACTTACCTTGGTATCTTGACAGGCTTTAAAGGTAACTTATGCATGGAGAACCCTGACACCACGGTGCAGGCGTTACCAGCACAACCATATCTGTGAGCTATGCATGGCCACCTTTATTGTTTTACTGTTTTAAAAGCTATGTTCCACTTTGAAATTACATTAAGAATATAAATTTCAACCTCAAAATTATGATTCTATACAACAGAGGCAGAATGTGTGCTTTGTAGCACAAGATCCCTTTCATTTAATATTAAGCATTCATCCTCTCACATTTTTTCTATTTTTGAAAACTATTTGAAATGAATAGACATGCACCATAGGATTCTAGACCCTGTAGAATCCCAGGGCCCGAGCAGACTGAAGCCTAGCAGCCTCTTGTGCAGACACTGCCAGCAGAATATTTGAAGTTGATGCAGCTTAGGAAGAGGCTGATCTTCACAGAAAAGCCAGAATTTCTAAAAAAAAAAAAAAAAATTTAAAGCGATTTCACCCCCTAATCATAGACAAGCATTGAAGATCTTAAAACATGGCTGTGATCAGGCAATATTTTTTCTAGCATACTTTTTAAATGAAGACTAGTGCCTGCACAATTTAGAACGAAGGCCTGATGTTCTTATACATCACATACAGTCTCATTTTGAAAGCCATCAGCTATGTGATCTTCCTGAGTCCCAGCCTGTCCCCTTCTTCAATACAGCTAAAATGAATGGAAAAGCACAGAAATTATTTTGAATTGATGTGAAATATATCTTGTTCCAGCTATCCTATGACATGGCTGAGATTGGCCATCATGCATTCAACTTGATTCCTTCACATTAGTCTATGTAGAATACAATCCCAGACTTTTTTTTTTTTTTTTATAATCATTATTGTTTACTTCTAACCATACACATGGGAACAAAAGCCATCACAAGGTATTAAGAAAACAGAGCTAATGAGAGACAATGTTCTTGATCATTGGTTGTCTTTCACTGAACCAGTTTAGAGTTTTAATTCAAGTTTTAGCTGTTAATTAACTCTATCTAGAGTTTTACAGTACAAAGGAAATAGGATGCTTTTCTATTTGGTTAGCACAAAATATAGAGTTCTAATACTGTTGATTTAACACTAAAGATACTTATTGTATGAACTGAAACTGAAACTAGTGCTTACCATTAAGGAATAGTATATTTCTGTGATGGAAATCAGTTTGGAAATGAGGATCAAGAAGAACATTTCATTATACAAGTAGGCTTTTCTCTTTTCTGGGTTTTCCCCTAATACAGCCATGATGCCAAGAATCTCCATTGGAAAGATTTTGCAATTACGAAATTTGATAGATGCCTGGTATTCTACGATCACCATCATTTGACTGGGAAAATACTGGGCCACAGAGAAAGAGGGATTAGAAGGGAAAACTATAGTGTGAGAGTTTGGGAACATAGTTGGCATAGACAGAAAACAAGGAAGTTTATTTATCTGTTGATGTCCATGAATAGGTCAATAGTGGCTGTTGACATCTTATGACATAGGTCAGCATTTCATTACACAGTAAATAACTATAGATCATTATATAGAATTCAGGCATTATGTTATCTGCTGAGGTTAGAAACCTAAGATATAGTCCTTATCTTCAAAAGAAACCCAGA
Source organism: Phocoena sinus (assembly GCF_008692025.1). NCBI lineage: Eukaryota > Metazoa > Chordata > Mammalia > Artiodactyla > Phocoenidae > Phocoena > Phocoena sinus. Next base: position 98,588,591 of record NC_045765.1, on the reverse strand, counting down.
GAGTAAGAGGAAACTTCACAGCAGTACCTGGTTCTCCACTAAAACATTTATGACCTTCTACGATCATGGTCTGCAACCCCAATGAGGTTCACAGGGCTGCCTGGTCAGCTCTCTCACCCATTCTTCACAGCAACTATTTCAAACTCACTCTCATCTCTCCAAAACACTTACCTCACTCCCAGGAGACAACCTTTCCTCCCACTCAGCAGGGACAACAGAAACCATTGCGAGTTAACTCCTTTGACCTGCTGACATCCAGCATATACTTATCCTGGGTCCTCTTTTTTCTCTCTTACCACTTCTATCACTCTACCAAAATTGTTGCCACTAGTGCTGCACACGGATAACTATCAGTCATTCTCTTATTTGACCCTGTCATAAGTTGACACTAAAAAGGACTTTACCATTCTCAAAAAATATTCCTACCCATGCCTTCTCCTCACCCAGTGGCTTGTCTGAACACTACACTTTTCCCAAACTACTTTGGTCATTTCTATTCCCGGAATTTTGCCTGGTTGTTTTCCCTTGTTTGCTCCTTAAATACAGATGTTTTAATGTGGTTCTATCTTTAAAATATTATGAAAGCACTACTGTAAAGCCTGGCATAGCAAGAATGATGGAGATTTGTGTTTGTTTCTTAGTGGCTAAAGAAATTTTAAAAAGAAATTTGCTTGTCTAGTCTTATATTTCCTTATATTTCAACTACTTTTGTAGTCAAGCACAGTATTCAGTTATTGTCTATTGTGTACAAAGCACCATACTATGTACTAAAGAAAGTTATGCAGGCTTTCTGCCTTGTCTAGAGGATTAACTCACTATATGCATTACATGAGGCACACACTAAGCCTTTGCAATCATTACTAGCATGTAGGAGCACATCAACTTTTGATTTAGTTCAATTGTGGGGCAGGGTTTTTGCCCTCTTCATGAATTTTTTCATCAACCCTCTCAAGTCTTATATCATGGGTATATCCACACCTATCAGTAACAATAATTTGTGTAGACTCCGGAAACTATCGACCCCCCAAGACTGTCTATTAAAAACTGAAAAATAACTTAATGTCATTTATTAAGTTCATGTTATCTGTACAAGTAGCTTAAACTATAAACTATATTAAATATATGATAAGAGATAACACTTTTCATATGCCTTATCCTTTTCCTTAGGTCAAATATTAAAGATGTCACTTCAGTGCTTCATGCTGGAACCATGTTGCAGGGATAGTTGGACCTGAGCATGGAAACTTATTGCACAGAAACTATCGTAAAAGTTTTAATGAAAATGTTTGCATAATGGATTATGAGGTCTTCTAGGTTGCCATTTTTTATTTCACTAAAACAGGAGTTTCTTTAAAAAAACATACACAACTCATATGCATTTAAAATATTAAGACAGGAAAGTACAGATTCTGAGTAATTTACTAACTATATGCTCAGGGCATGTGTGGCACACAGAAAGATGTGCTAAATTAACTAGGTTTAACTTTCATACCCTGGGGACTTTCTCAATAGAATCATCATCAGTGTTATTTATGCTGCTTTGTGACAGCAAAATATTGAACTATCAGTATTAGTGGAAAGAACATATATTGAAGAAATCATGGAAATGATGGTTGGTTCCTTTGCAAAACTGATGTTCCCATGAACTGCTTTTTTAAAGGAAAACAAGGGTAGAGCTCTCTTGCTATTTCCATGTTAAAGAATGAAACAATAAAAGAAAATTAAAAATTAATCTGGAACTTTATCTTTTTTGAAAATCTTTAGAAATGGGACATTTACCTACTTCTCATGGTCTTCACTAGTTTATGAAGGAAGGTCTTACTATCACATGCCATGATGATGGAGAGAAAAAAAGACTAAAATTTTTCTGCTCAACCACTCTACCCTTTTAAAATAGCCCATACTTATGTTTTATCCTCTTCATCCACCATGTCCAGACAGCAGGGGATGGAGCTGGGAAGGTGGGAGAACAATGGATAAGCTGGAATTGAGGTAGAGCTATTTGAGAATGTGTTCTCCTGCCTGTAGGAACATTTGACAGAGAAATTAGAGTAGACACCATCGTCACTTTTATCCTTCTCCTCAAATACTTTCACAGGGTATAGGGACAAAATAAAGATGATGCAGGATGGTAGTAGTGGGGTTGGACAGGGTCTTGCCAGGGTTCTATAGGTCTTGCTGCTTTGCCCACTTTGAAGATGTTTACTGTATAAAAGGCTTTTCAGTATCCTTGATAACTACTGGGTTGATCATTTAAGCTGGAAAATTCACAAGTATGTAGAAATTAAACAACATACTCCTAAATAACAAATAAGTAAAGAAGAAATCACAAGAGAGATTAGAAAATACTTGACATGAATGAAAATAAAACCACAAGATAGGAAAACTTGTGGGATACAGCAAAAGCAGTCCTTAAAGAAAAATGATCTAGATCTAAATGCCTACTTTAATAAAGGAAAAGATTGTAAATCAATTTTCCATCTTAAGTAACTGGAAAAAGAGGAGAAAACTAAACCCAAAGCAAGAAGAAGGAAGGAAATAAAGACTTGAAGAGAAATAGCTGAAATAGGGAATTAAAGAAATAGAAAAATAAATCAGTAAAAACAAATAGATCTATAAACAGACTGATGAAGAAAAAAGAGAAGACTACTAAAATCAGGAATTATAATAATGACATTACTTTTCACTTTACATAAATAAAAAGAATTATAATGGGATAATATAAATAATTATATTTCAAAAATTAGGTAAACTGGATGAAATGCACAAATTCTTAGAAACACACAACCTACCAAAACTGATTCAAGAAGAAATAGAAAATCTGGATAGACCTAAAGAGATTGAGCTAGTAATGGAAAAATTTCTAACAAAGAAAAGTCCAGGGCCAGGTGTCTTCATTGGTGTATTACACCAAATATTTATAAAAGAATTGATACCAATCCTTTTCAAACTCCTCCAAAAAACAGAAAATAAATGCTTCTTAACTTATTCTATGAGGCCAGTGTTAGCCTAATTCTAAAGTCAGAAAAAGACATAATAAGGAAAGAAAATTATAAATCAACATTTTTATGAATATAGATAAAATACTAACCAATGGAATTCAGCAGTATTTAAAAAAGCATGATATACAATTACCAGGTTGGATGTATTCCAGGAATGCAAGATTTCTTGAGCATATTAAAATCAATTATTGTCATATATCATACTAATAGAATAAAGAAACAAAGATTATCTCAACAGACACAGAAGAAGCGTTTGACAAAATACAACACACTTCTGCAATAAAAATACTCAACAAACAAAAATGGAAAAAAACATCCTCAACCTTATAAAGGACATCTCTGAAAAATCCACAGCTAACATCATACTTAATGATGAAAGACTGAAAACTTTCTCTCTAAGATAAGCAGACAAGGATATCTGTTCATTTTACTCTTATTCAGCACTGTATAGGATTACTAGCCAGGGCATTTAAGCAAGAAGAAAGTTTTAAAAATTATCAAGTTTGGAAAGGAAGAAGTAAAACTACTTGCAGGTGGTATTATCTTACATACACAAAAAATACTAAAGAATACACACATAGACACATAATCAGAGCTGGTAAATGAGTTCAGCAAAGTTGAAGGATACAACATTAATATACAAAAAATCAATTGTATTTCTATATGTTAGCTATGAACAATCTGAAAATGAAATTAAGAAAACAATTTTATTTTCAATAGCATCAAAAGGAATAATATAACTAGGAAAAAAATTCCACCAAGTAAGTGTAAGATTTGTATGCTGAAAACTACAAAACATATTTAAATAAATTAAAGAAGAGTTAAATACATGGAAAGACATCCTCTGTTAATGGATTGAAGACTTAGTATCATTAAAGTGGCAATACTTTCCAATTGATGTACAGATTTAATGAAATACTGATGAAAGTTCTTTTTTACAGAAAAGGACAAACTCATTCTAAAATTTATAAGAAATGCAAGGGACCCCAGATAGCAAAAGAAATCTTGAAAAATAAGAATAATGTTGGAGGACTCACATTTCCCTATTTTAAAACTTACTACAAAGCTAGTAGTAGCTACTAGCTAGTAGTAGTAGCAAACCAATACAATGTGATACTGGCACAAAGCTAGACATATAAATCAAGGGAAAATAATTGAGAGTTGAGAGATAAACCCATTCATCTATTTTTGACAAAAGTTCAACCAAGAGTGTTCAGTGGGGGATTATAATATTTTCAACAAATAGTTTTGGGAAAGCTGACTATCCACATGCAGAAGAAAGAATTTGGACCCCTCACACAATATACAAAAATTAACTCAGAAAGAATCACAAACATAAATGTAAGAGCTAATACTCTAAAAATCTTAGAAGGACTCATAGGTGTAAATTCACATGATCTTGGATTTGTCAAAGATTTCCTAGGTATGACACCAAAACCAAAAGCTACAAATGAAAACATAGATAACCTGGGTTTTTTCTAAATATAAAAACATTGTGCTTCAGAAGACACTATTGATAAAATGAAAAGACAACCACAGAATTGATAAAAATATTTGCAATTTATATATCTTATAAGCAGCTAGTATCCAGATTATAAAAATAACTCTTACAACAAAAAAAGAAATAACTCAATTACAAAATGGGCAAAGGACTTGAATAGACAGTTTTCCACTGAAGATATACAAATGGACAATAAACACAACATCGAAGAATATGCACAACATCATTCATCATTAGAGAAATGTAAGTCAAACCCACAGTGAGATACCACTTGACACCACAAGGATGTCCATTAAAAAAAGAATAGAGAAAATATAACAAGTGTTGGTGAGGATGTAGAGAAGTTGGAATCGCATACATTGCTGGTGGGAATATAAAATGGTGCAGCTGTTAAAAACAATTTGGCAATTTCTCAAAAAGTTAAACATAGAGATACCATATGCCACAGATATTCCACCTTTAGGTATACGTCCAAAAGAGTAGAATAGTTTTTTTCACACAAAACTTGTACACAAATGTTCATAGTAGGATTATTCATAATATCCAAAAATTAGAAGACCTAAATAGACATTTCTCCAAAGACAACATACAGATGGCCAAAACGTACATGAAAAGATGTTCAGTGTCGCTAATTATTAGAGAAATGCAAATCATAACTACAATGAGGTATCACCTCACACCAGTCAGAATAGCCATCATTAAAATGTCTACAAATAGTAAATGATAGAGGGAGTGTGGAGAAAAGGGGACACTCCTACGCTGTTGGTGGGAATGTTAAACTGGTACAGCCACTACAGAAAACAGTGTGGAGGGTCATCAAAAAAATAAAAATACAGTTGCCATATGATCCAGCAATCCCACTCCTGGGCATATACGCAGACAAAAATATAATTTGAAAAGGTACATGTACCCCTATGTTCTTAGCAGCACTACTTATAACAGCCAAGACACGGACAAAACCTAAATGTCCCTCAACAGATGAGTGGATAAAAAAGATGTGGGATATATATACACACACACACATATATATCACATCTTATATATATATATATATATATATATATATATATACACACACACATATACACACACATACACAATGGAACATTGCTCAACCATCAAAAACAATGAAACAATGCCATTTGCAGCAACATGGATGGACCTAGAGATTATTCATACTAAATGAAGTAAATCAGAAAGAGAAAGACAAATACCATATGATATCACTTATATGTGGACTCTAAAATACAAGTCAACATATCTATGAAACAAAAACAGACATAGAGAGCAGACTTGTGGTTGCCAAGGGGAAGGGGAGGTAGGAGAGGGGAAGAATGAGAATTTGTGACTGGCAGAGGCAAATTATTATATAGAGGATGGATAACAACAAGGTCCTACTGTATAGCACAGGGAACAATATTAAATATCCTGTGACAAACCATAATGGAAAAGAATATGAAAAAGAATATATATATGTATAAATTAGTCACTTGGCTGTACAGAAGAAATTAAGACAACATTGTAAATCAACTATACCTCAATAAAATTTAAAACAATATCCAAAAAGTGGAAATAATCCAAATGTCCATCAACTGATTAATGGATAAACAAATGTGGGATACCTATATAAGGAAATATTATTTGGCAATAAAAAGGAATGAAGTGATGATACATGCTACAACGTGGATGAAACTTTAAAATATTATGCTAAGTGAAAGAAACCAGTCACAAAAGACTACCTATTGTGTGACCCTACTTATATGAAATGTCCAGAATAGGCAACTCCATAGAGACAGAAGTTGATTAACATTTGCCTGGGCGTAGGAGAGGCAGGAATTCGGAGTCACTGTTAACAGATACAGTATATCTTAGATAGTGATGATGGTTGCAAATATTGAAAATATCCTAAAAAACACAGTGGAGTTCATGTTGTATAATTTTTATATTAATAAAAAGATAGAAAAAAAATCAAGTCACCTCCATCAACCCAGATGCCCCAATGACTATGAAAAGCAAAACCTTCCTGCCAACCACATGGAGCATAAGGAAGAAATGAACTTTGTTGTTCTGAGCCATGGAAACTTGGGATTGTTGTGTTAACACAGCATATATTCGCCTATCTTATCAATGTAGCCAATAAACAGAAAATTCCTCTACTTACCTACAAATTAAGTTAGAAAATCCATGCCCTCTCAAAATCTCTAGACAAAGTTCCATCATCTTACATTTATCAGATTATAGATTTCTGGATCAAAGCAATCTTGGTTTGATATAAATCTCTATATGTCACTGAACATAAATAACTATTTGAAAGTGACATGGAACTTAGTGAGGACCCTAAAACCTAAAAATACACGGTAGATATTTGGAAAATAAATCTCTCTGCAAATATTTGTTAAATGTTTCCAAATGTTTAGTTTTATTTTCTATGATTTTACTTTACCATCATCTTAGAGAACAAAAGAGGGTAGATTAGCTGCTGGGTAATTACATTCTTATATGTCAAAAAATTTTCTTTTGCTATTTTGAAAATTAAACCTCCTTCAAAGAATTATAATACCCTTAATACTGATGTATAAGTGTCAGTATATTACATTTAAAATGAATAAAAGAATGATCCAAATTGAAATTGCACAGGGTTGGTGGAAGATTTATTGTATATATATCCACTAAACTTCAATTTGGGAAATCACTTTATGAAATCATGCATCATTTTTTCTATTTTCAAAAACCCTTACCCGTCAAAAAAATTCTATTATCACGATACCATTCATCCAAATTTTCCTAATTATTATCATAGATGGAAGTATGTTTATGTTAATTGTGTGAGGTTCACATGTAGATCATTCTATGTCTTACTTTTCCTTTTAAAGCTCACAGGAAGATTTCTTCTTAGATTGTGTGTAAGTAGTCAAGGACCTTATGCCTAGAGAAATTATATCCCAGAAAACCAAAATCATGTCTCAGATTTTCAGTGTCTTGAAATATCCTTGCTAGTGTCACAATTTTCATTCCCATCAAACAGTGGAATTCTCTGTATTTTCCATTGCTATCCTCAATAGTTACTGTTGTGGTGGTCAGTTGATGGCAAAGCAAATCTAATGGTTTATTTAGATACAAATGTGTAAGTAAATCAGTTTGCTTCATTCTTTTGCCTAAAATACTCCAGTGTGCTTAAACTAATATCCACAAAACTTATCGTGGTCTACCTGAACCTGCATGGTCTGGTCCCTGCTTATATTTTCTATCCTACCTCCCTCCACAATCATGAGGTTGTCCAAGCCTTAGGGTCTTCCTCTTGTCTGGTATATCCTGATTTCCACTGCAGATTTCACACGGCTGGCTCATCCTCATCGATGTGGTCTCAGGTCAAATATCACTTCTTCCAAAAGAAGACTTTCTCTAACTACCCTTGCAAAAATATTCCCATCGCTCTAACATTATTCAGTTTTATAATCTTTATTGCACTTATATAATCTTCCTGGCTTATTTATTAATTTATTCGTTTATTGTCAGTATTATGTCCCTAGAATGGGAGCTCCCTGAGAACAGACAATGTATACTCAGTGCCTAGATGAGTGCTAAATTGTAGAATGAATGAAAGAAGTAAATCATGTCTTGGGTTACTGACACATTAAAATCACATTAAATTAGAATCACATTAAAAATGATTTTGATGCTCCCCGTTCCCCAATTCAATGCATGCACATCATTGCACACAACTTTCCTCAAGTCTTTCAACAGCTCCTTTGTCAAACAGCTCATCTCAGAGATTCTCAGAACAAAAGAGCTTCTGAAACCAGAGTCATTTCTAAAATGTATTAATAATTATTCATTTGCACTATTCATTATTGTGCAAATAGTGACAGGAGCCTGGTTTGAGGACCATAGGTTGCTGCATGAAATGTGCTTGTTTTCTTCGACCCCAGTGAGCGTTCTCTGTGCTCATCTAAGGGCAGAATTTGGCCATGTGTGGTTAGTCGATTACAACAAACATATGGGGAAAATGGCTGAGAATGCTCAAATATTGAAACCATATGTTACTGCATGGGAAACTATGCCTTATTAAAAAACAAAACAAAAACTGAGAATCCAGCTAGAAACATACAGTTCAGAGCTTTCGCTTTCAGAGTTTAACCAGCACTCAATTTATTAGACTGAAGACTTTCTTTTAGATTGAACTCAGTCTTTACATCTCAGACCAGCTACTTAGTTAAAATATTTCGTTTGACTACAGATGCTTCCAAAAATCAAACATCTTGCAAAATTTGAAAATTCATTAAAAAGTAAAAGTATTCTGAATCCTATGAGATTTTTAAAATTCTGTTTTAAATGCCATGAAGATTTCATAGCTTTTATATATACTGCTCATATAAATGGAATATTTTTTTTTCCAATTAACATCACACCATCTTCATAGAGAAATGGAACAGATAAGGAACTTGAATGATACACTTATAAGATATTAGTCTTGTGGTTAAAGACTAATAAAATTTAGATCAGAATAGGATTTGCACTGGAAGTGATGCTGAGCCTCCGTGGAAGATGTAAGAATAGACTCATACACATTTTCTTTTGATTCTCAGATGAACCTCACTTACAGTCCTTCATTAAATCTAAGGTGCCATCAGTTGTAAGATACACCACTACTAAGAAATAAAAATGCTGCCAATTAACTAAGATGCAATGCTCTCTTTTTTTTTTTAACCATCTTTATTGGGGTATAATTGCTTTACAATGGTGTGTTAGTTTCTGCTTTATAACAAAGTGAATCAGCTATACATGTACATATGTTACCATATGTCTTCCCTCTTGCGTCTCCCTCCCTCCCACTCTCCCCATCCCACCCCTCCAGGCTGTCCCAAAGCCCCGAGCTAATATCCCTGTGCCTTGCGGCTGCTTCCCCCTAGCTATCTACCTTACTACGTTTGTTAGTGTGTATATGTCCATGACTCTCTCTCGCTCTGTCAAAACTCACCCTTCCCCCTCCCCATATCCTCAAGTCCGTTCTCCAGTAGGTCTGCGTCTTTATTCCTGTCGCAATGCTCTCTTATCATATTATATGTAATACACATTCTGATTTCAAAGAGTTTAATATGTGAAAACATATGCATGATCGAAATAATGAAGTATGCTAGTGTACTGGGTTGAATTTTGGTTTAATGCCCTAGTATAAAGCACCAAATCCAAGGCACTGTAAGAAATTCAAGAAATTCGCTTTTGATGGATTCACACTTCCTTTCCCATTTTGGTCCCTGTTTCCTTAGCTAAGGAGCTCAAGGCCCTCTCCTCCCCACCACCATCCATAAAAAGAGCCCTGGCAGGAGGGACTTCTTTCTAAGCTTTGCTTTCCAGGGAGGGGCCAGATTTTCCAGACTTTTCCTTCTTTCTTTTTGTCACCGATAGATATTGATGTGATAGATTACTTTGGGCTAGGAAATTTGATAGCCAATGATAACCATGTCTTATCATTTTACCAATATTTGCCTTTTAACAGCAGACACCCAAATTCACAAATTTTAGCCCAATTAAACCAGTTATCTAAAGTGGATTTTGAAGTGTAATCACAGGCTATATTCTGAGATATAAAGACAATTAATACATGTAAATTATATCCTCATTTTGATTCACATATAGAGGGAGGCAATATACAGCAGTAGAAAGAGCATTGGTTTGGGGATTCACTAAGACCTTGTTTTAATACCCACTATGTGATCTGGAAGTCGCTTAATATTTCTTAATTGTGTTTTCCTCACCGATGAAGTAAAAATAATGATAAATATATTTTCTAAACTTTATAGGCATAGACAAATATAAGTTGTGTAAGATATTTTTAGTATAAAATTATGCTTTGACAATGTGATATAATATATAGTCACATAATTATATATGATAGAAACATGTTATATATAATTGTTTACTTTTGAAACCTCCATCAAATTATCAAATTGGACCAAAGTGATATTAAGCCCTCGAGCGAGCTCTACTAACGCTATCATAAAGCACTAGCTGTTATTCCTGATGATTTTCTTACTAATCTTGCATGTGTTGTTTAGATATCCTTGTGTACATATCAAAATCATTTACCTAAAGATTTAGGTAGTTATATAACTGATATTTCACATCCTGATAATTATTGGAAATGCTTCTATTTTTTCTCACATGAATGACATTAATATTCTATATCACTAATACATTTTTAAAAATTTGATCGTGATGATTTCTATGTAATTTTTTTTCTTTTATTGTACTTTAAAACTGTCATGCTTTGGTAATAGCACACTCCTACAATGAGAATGACAGACCTTTTATGCTTGCTACATTTCTGATTATTCTTACCTTTCCTGAATGGCCATTTTTCCTTTTCTCTTAATTCTCCATGTCTTGTCTTTAAATTTTTTTATTAAGTTAGAACCTACTTCTTACCTTTTTATTATCCTTCTTCAAACTCCCAAGTTTTCTTTTCTTGTTTCAATAAGATTATAAATTCAACAGGTATGCAGTTACATCGAACCTTGTTTATTTTAGTTAAGAATCAAAATATATTTATTGATTAAAAGACTAATTTGTGTCCATGTCCACAATTACCTGTATCTTTCTTAACTTTTTATAAGATTCTAGAAATAATTTTTTCAGCTTGTTTGAATTCTCTCAGGTTCAAACTTTTTCAAGCAAGTACAAACTCTAAATATTTTTAAAGAAACAGAAGTTCAATTCTAGTAAAATTCTACTGCAGGGAAATCATGCTACCCACTGAGCAGGTTATTAGACATTGAGACATAGAGGGTGCTAATCAGAAGTGAAGAAGGGTGGTTTTGACCACAGATGGCAATTAGAGTTCTCCCATTGAAGATGGCTGAAATGAGATAATATGTTAAGGAAGTAGAGGAATGAAGGGGAAAAGTAAGATGGAGTAAGCCTGGATAATAAAGTGAAATGATTTTGAAAATGGAAAATACTGGAGAACTAGTGGTTGGCAATGGTAAATGTGCCAGCGGACAGGGAGGACTTCAACATTTTAAAAGGAGGAAGGCAACTGATGGAAGAGAGAGGGCAAAATTATGGACTTGACAGTCAGTTTAAATGTTAATGGAGAGTTCCCGAGTGTGTAGGAGCAGCTGCTGACAATAACTCAGGATACAACAGTTTTAACTATCAACCCTAGGCAGATGAGTCCCAAGTCCTGTCTCTCAACTTAACCTTTCTCCTGAACCCCAGTTCGGTGGGTAGGCTTGTCATCCAGGGACACAGACTCAGCAACCATGCTTCCATCCAACTTATCCTGCTACTGTTAGTCTACAGACACATATCTATTTCTGTCTGTCAATTTGTCTCTGTTAACTTCACCATACCCTGGCTTCTCTTTTTCCACTTGCCTTCTAAAAATTCACTATTTGATACACTGACAGTGTCATTACACGTGATATGAGATCTAGAACTTTTAAAAGGAAAAATGTTGAATGGAAGAATGAACAAACTGATGGACAGATGGATGGATGACTGAATTTCTTGATTACTTATTATCTGCCAAGTGCTCTTCCAGTCCCTTCGCATACAGACGTGTCAAGAGGTAAATTCTCTGTCTCTACTTTATTGATAGATACAGACAAAACAAACATAGTTTATGCCCATTTGTGATAAGAAGGTAAGCAAAGCCAAATGAGATCTGAGAATGGTGGATTGCAAGAGCTGTTTGAGATTGGTTGATCAGAAAAGGCCCCTATGAATATCTGTCATTTGGGCAGAAAGCTAAATAAAATGGGAGAACAAGATATTCGGAGGAAAATTTTTCTAGGTGCAGGTAAAGCAAGCTCAGAGTCCCTATGATTAGAATATTCTTAGTCAGAAAGTGGTGAAAACTACTTTCTGTTTGGTAGATTTGTCTATTCTGGACATTACATGTGAATGGAATCATACAACGTATAGGTTTTTGTGTCTGGTTTCTTTTACTTAGAACTATGCTTTAAGATTCATTTATGTTATAGCATACGTCGTCCCTTTTAATTGCTGAATAGTATTTCATTGAATGGATATGTTACCAGTTGGGTTTTTTCCTACTTTGAGGCTATTAAAAATAATGTAGTTTTGAACATTCACGTACAAGTCTTTGGAAAAACATATGTTTTTATTTCTCGTGGGTAGATTCCTCCGAGGGGAACTACTTGGTTTTATGGTAAATTTATGTCAAGAGTTTGGTTTTGAACTAACATTCAAGTAGAGATATTGTGAAGGTACCTCATGTATTGGTCTAAAATTCAGGAAAGAGGTAAATAAAAAGTTAAACATTATACACATGATTTCAAAGTAACTGGACTGTATAAGATCAGATGAGTAGTAAATGTAGTTTAAAAAAGAGAAAGGTCTAAGGTTTAACTCCTGGGCATGCCAATTTAAAGGTTAGGAAAATGAGGAGGATTCATAAGATGGAACACACAGGGAAAATGTCAAAGCAGACATTTTGTATGTCCTGTGCTCCATATCCCCTTGGTCAATCTCCAGGCTCTGCTGAAACTGTGGTAGACAGTTCCAGTCCATGCTAACAATCTCCCAAGTTTTTCTGCTTAACTGCCTCAAGGTATTTTTTCCAAAATGAAAAAACTCACTCAGCCCTTGTGGTGGTGTATAGAATCAAGGACACCACAGGCAATTCTCAATAATGAGAAGACAGGACTCAGGATTATAAATGCTCCAGTCTCCTATCCTTTGGCAAGATAATTTTGAGTTTCAGAATAACAAAAAGCCTGACTGGCATTGATTCAAGAGAAAATAGGAGGAAAGAAAAGGGAGGAAGTTGAGATGCATATAGAATCTATTTCTGGGAGTTTTGCTGTAAGGCAGAGGAGAAAAGTGCCGTGGTGGTAAGTAGACAGAGATAATCAGTGAGAGAGCTCTAGGGAGCGATTTGTTTTAAAGATGGAGGATGTTACATTGTGTATGTATAGTGGGAAGAAACATAGAAGATACAGAACATAGAGGAAGAATTGCTAAGGTGATGTCTTTGAGTAGGTGAGGAGGCATTTCTTTAGGAACAAGTGCAGAATGTTACATTAGGAGAACAGAGTTTTAACAGGGGAAGGCAGAGCTTTTTGATGTGGATGTGACTATATTGGTATATTTAATAGTGGGGACATGTGTTTTGTCCATGGCTTGACGAGTAAATTCATTCCTGAACATCTAGAAAACAAGACAGTCCACGTTCTACTAGAACCCACTGAATATTTATATTTTATAATAACCCACTGAAAATTTATATTTTATAGTAACCCATTCCATTTCAGACAGTCCTAGAGCACCACAATTTCTTCTCTGTGATACTGAGCTAATGGATATAGAGTGAAACTATAAAGTACTGGGTGTGGATGGAAGAGACATACTTGGTGCAAAACAAGAAGCAGCCAGTTGCAGCAAGTGAGGAGAAGGTGAACGTCCTTATCCACCAGCCAGGACTAAGATCGGGAAGTATGCATGTAGGAAAACATGTATGTACACATGTAGAAAGTACACATGCAGTGGAAAATATAGTTGTAGCCATCACAAATGTTAGACAAATTTAGCTACAAAGCAAGATACAACAAAACTTCTTTAGCGTGGGTATAATAATTTTTTTTTGTATCTGAAACTCTCATAATTTTCATTTGTTTTGAGTACTGAGATAGAGGTCTTAATACACAGTCTTATTAGAGAAGAGTCTAAAACAAAATCACATAATAAAGTCTTGCAATAAGATTGGAGAACTGCTCATTTTAGTTTAGTTTTTTGTTTTGTTTTGTTTCTGCTAGTATTAAGCCATGAAATAACTCATCAACTCTGAAGAAAATACTGATTTATGTTAACATTTAATGAGTACCTGCTATGGTCAGACACAGGTGCTAGATATAAAATGAGGTAAATGGTCTCTGTCCCCATGGGATACACAAAAAATTTCAGTAGAGTATTATTTAAAGACAAAGAGCATGGCAAAAAAATAGCATATGATGACTATGTAGGAGATGTCATTTAGGTCACGACAGAGCAGTAGTCCCGTGAAAAGCGTTTTCAAATATGAAGACATTGACTAAGGAGGGACATTTCAGACAAAAGCTAGAGTCACTTCACTTCTCTTAGACTTAGTTTTGTGTCTGTGTTGTTGGGCTACATAAGGCTTTTCAAACTCTATTCATGGAATTCTTTACAAACTACAGTAACTCCAGAGAAGTTTGGGGGGAGGAAGTCAAGATGAGCAATTAGGGCTCTTGGCTTCTCACTTCCAATTCAAGCAGAGATATCTTAGGCAATGTAAAAGGAGTTCCATTAATTAATTTAATGTTTAAATTAATTTAAAAATCTATTTATTAAAAAAAACAACACTGGATAATATGGTCTCTAAGGTTCCATATCTAACATTCCATAGAAAAAAATCTTACAGTGGTATTGTGTTCATTGGTACTATTTTGTTAATTACCAGAAGAGAAATGTAAATTTCCCTATATTCTGGGGACTGTAACATCACTGCCAATTTTGAGGGGGGAGTGTGGGGAAAGGGAAGTGGTGGTCCTTTTGGGGGCAAAAAGAACAAACAAAGGCACTGGATGAGGGTGAAAGAACCTGCTGAAATGCAAAGGCAGAAAGGAACCAGAAATATATTGCAGGCAAATTTTGCGTAAGACCAAATTTTGTCTCTGAAATGTCAATTAGAATATTCAAATAAAAGATGATGAAGTTATAAATATAATATATATACATAGATGCAAACATATTCATATACTTATGTGCATATTTTATACAGGTACCCATGATTTGTAATATTCTAATAGGAGAGAATGGTGCAATATCTAAATCTGTGGCCCATGCCCTCTGAAAGTACTCTAGATAAAAGGTAAGAAAAATAATTGTCTGATACAGTTTCTAAAACACACACAGAAGAACCATGGTGATTGTGTATTTCTAGAATTCATTTCACTTATCATATAATCCAATTTGGAAATTCAAACACGTTAAATGAAAACTTTATAACCCCACACACAAAACGTTAAACCTCATCATAAGTTAGTTTTCCAATGGTCATAAATTCTCCTTTAGACAAGTTAGCATTTTATCTAAAGCAAATCTCAAAACTGGAAATAACATCTCCAACAAAACAGAGCTGTGAAAGCCTAATCATTTCTTAAAAAAATAGGTAAACTGCTTTTTAGATAAGCATGAGGGTACGATGTAGATTTTTTCATCCTTAAGTATATGTTCTCATTTTCTGTGGTTTCCTTGGCTCAGTTTCTATTTTTTTAATGCCAAAGATAACACAGTCTCTTTTATATTAATCAGTCAACAAACACAGCTGAGAAACTGAATGCTAAGGAGTTCGAATTTTCCTAAAGGTTTGGGAAATGTCTTAATATTTCACAGTATGTCAACATTTTTATGACATCCCATTATGTGGCATTATATACATTTGTTTTGTACAGTTTGCCCATAAGTTTAACAATTACTAGATTAACTAAGAGTAAGTCTTGTCCTCAGACCATTACCTTGTGTCACAAGATCATAAATTAAAAATGCCTTGCGTTGTTTTTTTCTATAAAGAAATTGTATTTTATAACTTAATTTTTTGTACATTATTTTCATGATTTTTATGACAATAGCAATAAAATAATTACTGCTTACAAAAACATACAGATAGAGTTTTTATAAGTACTAATTAACCTCGTTTTATCCTCTATATGTAAAATTAGTATGTATCTCTGGAACTGGGATCATACATTTTTAAAAACCTTTTACAACATAGCCTACTCTGTCTAAATCCAACTGGTACTACTGTATTTTGCGGCTACACTAACTTTGTGACTTTGAAAAGTGTTCTTCACATTGCTTTTATACGGCATCAATTTCACTGTGCACCAGAGGTGACTGAGAAACATATTTTGTTGGTTAAAAATATTACAGTAAGCGACTGTTCTCCACGCAATTTTCAAATAAGAATCAATCAAATCTTGTGTGGTGATGTGCAAATTTTCAGTCAGTTTTAACTGGTTTTGCTCTTCTGAAGGTTAAGGTAGTTTAATGGTTGAAAGCACATTGCAGTGGAGCTAGCTGCACAAGTCGAAAGTATACAGGATTAGGATTTCATTTCATTTTAGCTGTTGCCATGTGTGTTTTCTGTCCAAGCTGCCTCTTGCCGCCGTTTAACCCATGCTTTTTTAAAGACAAGAGGGGTTGAGAACTTGAGGGCCTCTGGCTTCATTTTAACAAGGTGTCACTAGCACTTTGGTACATAATTTGTCATAAATGTCAAAGGTCACTGGATGTTCGAAACCTACAGCCAGCAGATGGTCATTATGACAGCAGTTATGTTTCAAAGGCAAAGGATGTTTTGTGGTATTTACTTTAGTGTGTTAGTGTTACACCTCAGAGTATATCTGAGAAGATTCTAGTTTAAATCAAATCATCCTTGTGGTTGACTGCTTAAGAGGTAGTACCAAGAGATGGAGCAGTTTTCAAAGATATTCCACTTGGTTATTCCAGTCTAAAATTTACACCATGTAATTTTTTATTTTCCTCCTTATGCTCAAGCACTGATTATGGATTTCCTAGTTCTCATTTCTGAGTTAAAAAAAAAACAAAATTAAGTAAAAAAGCAAAGTATCAAAATGTGTTAATGTGAATTTCTATTTCTAGCCAGATCGCTGAAATGGTATAAAATGTTAAGAACTATAGATGAATTTCTGTACTACAACTAAATATTATCCAATAGCAATGTCAGATAAAACAAATAGAAAATGTTTTATTAGATTCTACTACACTTCTAAACTTGTTAGTTTAAACTTCACTAATTTATTCATTATTTCATCCTAGTTTTTACTTATGCCATTTTATACTAAACAATTAACAATTTTGACAGGTCCTAAGTGCTAATATTGAAAAACAAAACTCATTTCCTACCATATTTCCATTAGGCAACCCCCGCAGAATTGGTGAAGTGTTTGTGTTAAATAAAGAGGTCCACCAGTTCTTAAAAAAGCTTTGTTCTTAAAATCATGAGTTTAGCAACAAGAAGAATTGGACATAATCTAGTACAAGTAGATACAAAGATATGTATTTCTATTAAGCTTCACGATCAGGAAGAGAGAAGATCATGAAGATAGAGACTGAGACTGGTTGAAAATAAAAAGAGAGATTCTAGTACTGCTCTAGTAGAAGTGTACCACTGAATGCCTGAGCATACAGAGAATGTGAATGATGATCTCCTAATACAGGCAATAAGCGACATAGCCCTGGGGGAAGAGGCTGATGGTAGCTGTGGGGCCTTCACCTATCGACTTATCTGTGGGGTCACCAACTCCATGAAACTTAAAAGTCCTGTGAACGTAAAATTCTTCACTACTGTTGCTGATAACTTTTCTCACAGAAGATGCAAGGGGCAATAAGAATTGTTACTCTGAACTTGACTTTGATCTATAAGGAAGAATTGCATAATGATCTGAAAGTGGCAGCAGCCTTGGGAGAAATTAAGACAATATACAGTTAGAATTAAGTCTGGCTGCATGCAAGAGAAAACTCAGATGAACCGCTTTAGTGCATGAGATTTGATTCATTGCTGAAAAAATCCAGAGGCCAGTGTAGCAAAATCCAGGGTTAGTGTAGCAATATCACAAATTATTGCAGATCCCAGGCTCCTTTCAGCCCTTCATTCAAAACACAACAGGTTAAGAACATGGATATAGAACCCAACTTCACCACTTTCTAGGTGTTTAATCTTTGGCAAGTCATTTCATCTCTCTCTCTACCTCCACATCTATATCTATAAATACATTTATAACTACTCATTATAAATTATTTTAATGGACACTGTTAATTGGAACTATGGATAGTAATTTGTAATAATTATTCAAAACTAATAGTCGCTAACATTTAATGAGTGCTTCTCACATCCAGGTGCTGTTCTTAACTCTTGTTAAGTAAGGTAACAAAACTGTGAAATGCAGCATCAAACACCAGCCCAGGCAATGTGACTACATGATCCCTGCTCTTAAGTATTATTTAGGGATGAGGAAACTTAGATTCCTACCTTATATGATTGTTGTGAAGCATACATATGCAAAACGTAAAAACTAATTCCTGGTACATAGTAAATACTACAAATACTGCTGGCCATTATTATTGCTACTGCTTTTCTGATGTGGTCCTCTTCAGCATAGTCCAAGTGCTCCAATCACTTCATCCTCATTAAAGGAAAACTTCATGTCACTCTCCTATTAGAACACTTCCTATATAGATGTAATCTCTACTTATATCCAATTGGCCATATTTTAGGCCAGGAACATGAGAAACGTGGTCTTTATTCTGTATCCTGGTAAAATTTGTAGAGCTTATTAAACAGGAAATGAAGAAAAACTAAATATTGGGAAGACACAACTAACAATTAACTGCTATATGACATCTAGGAGTTCATAAAAGTGTAAAAATTGTCTATTGGAGATTCTTAGACAGACATGTATCTTAGATTTTTAGGAAAACTATGTATAAAGTAAAATATAGGCAAAAGTGCAGGTATGATCTGGTATCTAGAATTCCATCCTTCAACTCCCCCAGAGAAGACTCTTAAGGGCAGAACAGTTAAACGAAACAAACAAACAAAAAAAGCCAAACCAATTAAGAAATAAACAAGACTATCTCAAGAAACCATAAGGTTTGTTTTGATGAGCTAAGAATTACAAGTAAAATATGTCATAGACCTCTATGACCAACACCAAGAAGAGAAAGTCAAAGACGAGATAAAGTTTTAAGGATAATACTGGAAAAAGGCAAGTTCATTTTAGCTATGCATGATGTATAAAGATAAGCAAAAAAGGGAGAAGCACTTGCTTTGGGGAGATGAAAGTGAAATATAGAATTACTCATCTTTTAGTCTTCATCTTCAACCTCTACTGTGAAGACTCTTTATACTGAGTATAACAAATATCATTGAGACAGTTACCTCTGTCTGCTGTGCCTCCCTGCATTTTCCTTTGCACATACTGTTTCTGCCATCTGGAATATCCTTCCTCTCTTATTCACTCATGAAACTCCCACTCAGCCTTCAACAGCTAGTTCAAACAATAATCCAAGAAAGCCCAGAGAGAGTGGGAGAGTTTCCAGAAGACATATCTGTCAGATGATATCCAAGCTCCTTTTTGCACAGGGGTGGGATAAGGCCAGCTAGGGGTGGCCAGATGGGTCAGACTCAGAATTTTAGTTCAGACACTACAGCTCATTCTAAGCAAGGAAGTCAAGAACAAATAGATTCAGCCCATGGGTAAATGCCAAAGTTGGGACAAAATGGGAAACCAAGTCACATAACAAGTCCAGTGAGATGAAAACGGCTTAACTACTGGTTCATATTAGGTGGAAATGTTACAAAAAGAGTTCAGTTTTATTTAATGTAAGATTTAATAATGAATTTAATATGAACCTTAGTGATTTCCACAAATGCCCCTGGATGTCTTAAGAAATGTCTCTGGCTATTTTAAGTTGTCTTTTCTAGTTGCCAGCTTCAGTCTCCTCAGCTGTAATGGACTTTCCAGGCAAGTTATGGCAATTAAGTAAGATGACACACACAATGCACCATGTTTTGCTGCTGACACAAAGTATTTGCTCAATACTATGTAGTGGAAATACCAGCCTCCTGGCAGTGGCTGGCGCAGCAGAGCTGCTCTCTAAGCAGCTCTCCAATCAGCAGGGTTCCGAGACTGTGAAGTTGGCCTCCAAGTCTCTTTGCAGGGGGACGGGTGAAACAAGTGCTGACCGGGTGCTAGCTGTGAGGAGAGGGCCTCTTGAAGATAATATCTCAACTCAAAAGAGTGCCTCCAAGCATAGGATTCCAGGCACTGGAATTCCAGGCTCCAAGGCATTCAACTCTCTCTGCAGAAGTTGACTATTTAACTCTATAATATGCAAAGGGCCCAAACTAATCACAGGTGTTTTGGAGAAGAAAAACAATGTTGGAAGATTTGCTCTGCTACACACTAAGGCCTATTATAAAGGAAGTGTGTAGCAAAATATACTTCTACCACCTGTACCTGAGATTACCTGTTTTTGAAGGCCTTCACCAGCATGGGTCAGCATCTTTTAAGAAAAAGCCTGGAGCTGTGGGTTCACAGAACAGTTGCAGGGAGGGAACATGTTTTCCTCCCGGGGTATATTTAAATCTGGGAGGTTGCTTTATGGAAGAGGGGCTGGAATAAGTCGCTGCTGCAGGTGGCCCAGCTTTAGCAAGACCAGCTTTAAGTACATGTTGAAAATTTTATCCCCTAAAACAAAAATCTAGGTCTGAGTTTATGTTAAAAGGAATTCCAGAGAGAAGAAATTCCTGGAGCACTTTTTAAAAACAATGATAATAGCATTCATCCTTACAGCAAAGGAAAGATTTGTGCCATCCATTAAAAAAAAAAAGTCACACAGCTAACACATAGGAGTATCCCATTTCCTGGAAACTCAATAAAATCAATTTGCAGAGGTATAGGGGTGCACTTTCCTGGGATCTTTCACTGAAATCCTCAGAGTAGAAAACACCTGGGTTAGAAAATACCAAGAAGCAGTCCACGTTCCCTGTGAGACTCGGGTTACAAGAAGTATAAACTCCATGAACCCAGACATTTTTTACTGTTTTTTACTACTGAAATCCATGGACCTAGATTAGTTCCTTGTTCATAATTTTCAGAAGGAATGGAGAAGAGCAGAGATTAGAATGACTCTCAGAAGAATAGCACCTTGGAAACCCTGAACAGAAGCCAGTCTTGGCAATGTAGAAAGCTATGTGACTGGTAGGGTTTTGGTGCTCCAGCCAGGTGTCAGGCCTGAGCCTCCAAGATGGGAGAGCTGAGTCCAGGACTTTGGACCACCAGAGACTTATGGCCCCACACAATATCAATTGGTGAGCACTCTCGCAGAGATCTCCATCTCAACACTAAGACCCAGCTCCACTCAACAACTGGCAAGCTTCAGTGCAGACGCACCATGCCAAACAACTAACAAGACAGAAACACAACCCCACCCATTAGCAGAGAGGCTGCCTAATATCATACTAAGTTCACAGACAACCCAAAACACACCACCAGATGCAGCCCTGCACAACAGAAGGACAAGATCCAGGCCCAACGACCAAAACAAAGGTGCTGGTCCCCTCCACCAGGAAGCCAACACAAGCCACTGAACCAACTGGGGGCAGACACTAAAACACTAGGGGCAGACACCAAAAACAATGGGAACTAAAAACCTGCAACCTGTGAAAAGGAGACCCCAAACACAGTAAGTTAAATAAAATGGGAAGACAGAGAAACATGCAGCAAATGAAGGAGCAAGGTAAAAAGCCACCAGACCAAACAAATGAAGATGAAATGGGCAGTCTACTTGAAAAAGAATTCAGACTAATGACAGTAAAGATATCCAAAATCTTGGAAATAAAATGGAGAAAATACAAGAAACATTTAACAAGGAGCTGGAAGAACTAAACAGCAAACAAACAAAGATGAACAACACAATAAATGAAATTAAAAATACTTTAGAAGGAATCAATAGCAGACTAACTGAGGCAGAAGAATGGATAAGTGACCTGGAAGATAACAGTGGAAATAACTGTCATGGAGCAGAATAAAGAAAAAAGAATGAAAAGAATTGAAGACAGTCTCAGAGACCTCTGGGACAACATCAAACACACCACCATTTGAATAATAGGGGTCCCAGAAGACGAAGAGAAAAAGAAAGGGTCTGAGAAAATACTGGAAGAAATTATAGTTGAAAAATTCACTAACATGGTAAAGAAAATAGTCAGTCAAGTACACGAAGCACAGAGTCCCATACAGGATTTATCCAAGGAGAAACATGCCAAGACACATATTAATCAAACTATCGAGAATTAAATACAAAGAAAAAAATATTAAAAGCAGCAAGGGAAAAGCAACAAATAACATACAAGGGAATCCCCATAAGTTTAAGAGCTTATCTTTCAGCAGAAACTCTGCAAGCCAGAAGGGAGTGGTAGGACATATTTAAAGTGATGAAAGGGAAAAATGTACAACCAAGATTACTCTACCCAGCAAGGATCTCATTCAGATTCGACAGAGAAATTAAAATGTTTACAGACAAGCAAAAGTGAAGAGAATTCAGCACCACCAAACCAGCTTTACAACAAATGTTAAAGTAACTTCTCTAGGCAGGAGTTACAAGAGAAGAAAAAGACATACAATAACAAACTGAAAACAATTAAGAAAATGGTAATAGGAACCTTCATATTGATAATTACCTTAAATGTAAATGGATTAAATACTCCAATCAAAAGACACAGACTGGCTGAATGGATACAAAAACAAGACCTGTATATATGTTGTCTACAAGAGACCCACTTCAGACCTAGGGACACATACAGACTGAAAGTGAGGGAATGGAAAAAAATATTCAATGCAAATGGAAATCAAAACAAAGCTGGAGTAGCAAACCTCATATCAGACAAAATCGACTTTAAAATAAAGACTATTACAAGAGACAAAGAAGGACACTACATGATGATCAAGAGATCAATCCAAGAAGAAGATATAACAATTCTAAATATTTATGCACCCAACATAGGAGCATCTCAGTACATAAGGCAAATGCTAACAGCCATAATAGGGGAAATCGACAGTAACACAATCATAGTAGGGGACTTTAACACCCCACATTCACCAGTGGACAGCTCATCCAAAATGAAAATAAATAAGGACACAAGCTTTAGATGACACATTAGACAAGATGGACTTAATTGATATTTATAGCACATTCCATCCAAAAACAACAGAATACACTTTCTTCTCAAATGCTCATGGAACATTCTCCAGGACAGGTCATATTTTGGGTCAAAAATCAAGCCTTGGGCTTCCCTGGTGGCGCAGTGGTTGAGAGTCCGCCTGCCGATGCAGGGGACGCGGGTTCGTGCCCCGGTCTGGGAGGATCCCACATGCCGCGGAGCGGCTGGGCCCGTGAGCCATGGCCGCTGGGCCTGCGCGTCCGGAGCCTGTCCTCCGCAACGGGAGAGGCCACAGCAGTGAGAGGCCCGCGTAACGCATAAAAAAAAAAAAAAAAAAAAAAAAAAAAAAAAAAAAAAAAAAAAAAAATCAAGCCTTGGTAATTTTAAGAAAATGGAAATCATATCAAATATCTTTTCTGACCACAACACTATGAGACTAGATATCAATTACTGGAAAAAAAAACTGTAAAAAATACAAACACATGGAGGCTAACAACACGCTGTTAAATAACCAAGAGATCACTGAAGAAATCAAAAAGGAAATCAAAAAATACCTAGAAACAAATGACAATGAAAACATGATGACCCAAAACCTATAGGATGCAGCAAAAGCAGTTCTAAGAGGGAACTTTATAGCAATAAAATCCTACCTCAAGAAACAAGAAACATCTCAAATAAACAACTTAACTGACACATAAAGCAATTAGAGAAATAATAACAAAAATAACCCCCAGTTAGCAGAAGGAAAGAAATCGTAACATTCAGATCAGAAATAAATTGAAAAGAAATGAAGGAAACAATAGCAAAGATCAATAGAGCTAAAAGCTGGTTCTTTGAGACGATAAACAAAATTGATAAACCATTAGCCAGACTCATCAAGAAAAATAAGGGAGAAGAGGAAAAGACTCAACTCAACAGAATTAGAAATAAAAAGGAAGTAATAACTGACACTGCAGAAATACAAAGGATCATGAGAGATTACTACAATCAACTATATGCCAATAAAATGGACAACCTGGAAGAAATGGACAAATTCTTAGAAAAGTACAACTTTCCAAGACTGAACCTGGAAGAAATAGAAAATATGAACAGACCAATCACAAGCACTGACATTGAAACTGTGATTAAAAATCAGCCAATATCATTCTCAATGGTGAAAAACTGAACACATTTCCTCTAATATCAGGAAAAGGACAAGGTTGCCCACTCTCACCACTATTATTCACCATAGTTTTGGAAGTTTTAGGAGCAGCAATCAGAGAAGAAGAAAAAATAAGAGGAATCCAAATCAGAATAGAAGAAGTAAGACTATCACTGTTTGCAAATGACATGATACTAAACATAGAGAGTCCTAAAGATGCTAACAGAGGACAACTAGAGCTAATTGATGAATTTGGTAAAGTAGCAGAACACCAAACTGATGCACAAAAATCTCTTGCATTCCTATACACTAACAACTAAAAATCTGAAAGAGAAATTAAGGAAACACTCCCATTTACCACTGCAACAAAAAGAATAAAATACCTTGGAGTAAACTGCATAAGGAGACAAAAGACCTGTATGCAGAAAACTATAAGACACTGATGAAAGGAATCAAAGACAATACAAACAGATGGAGAGATATACCATGTTTTGGGATTGGAAGAATCAACATTGTGAAAATGACTATATTACCCAAAGCAATCTACAGATTCAAGGCAATCCCTATCAAACTATCAATAGCATTTTTCACAGAACTAGAACAAAAAATTTCACAATTTGTACGGAAACACAAAAGACCCCGAATAGCCAAAGCAATCTTGAGAAAGAACAACGGAGCTGGAGGAATCAGGCTCCCTGACTTCAGAATATACTACAAAGCCACAGTAATCAAGACAGTATGGTACTGGCACAAAAACAGAAATATAGATCAGTGGAACAGGATAGAAAGCCCAGAGATAAACCCACACGCATATGGTCACCTTATCTTTGTTAAAGGAGTCAAGAATATACAATGGAGAAAAGACAGCCTCTTCAATAAGTTGTGCTGGGAAAACTGGACAGCTACATGTAAAAGAATGAAATTAGAACACTCCCTAACACCATACACAAAAATAAACTCAAAATGGATTAAAGACCTAAATGTAAGGCCACACACTCTCAGACTCTTAGAGGAAAATATAGGCAGAACACTCTATGATATAAATCACACCAAGATCCTTTTTGACCCACCTCCTAGAGAAATGGAAATAAGAACAAAAATAAACAAATGGGACCTAATGAAACTTAAAAGCTGTTGCACAGCAAAGGAAACCATAAATAAGATGAAAAGACAACCCTCAGAATGCGAGAAAGTATTTGCAAACAAAACAACTGACAAAGGATTAATCTCCAAAATATACAAGCAGCTCATGCAACTCAATATCAAAAAACAAACAACCCAATCCAAAAATGGGCAGAAGACCTAAAGAGACATTTCTTCAAAGAAGATATACAGATGGCCAAGAGGCACATGAAAAGCTGCTCAACATCACTAATTATTAGATAAATGAAAATCAAGTCTACAATGAGGTATCACCTCAAACCAGTTAGAATGGGCATCGTCAGAAAATCTACAAACAACAAATGCTGGAGAGGGTGTGGAGAAAAGGGAACCCTCTTGCACTGTTGGTGGGAATGTAGATTGATACAGCCACTATGGAGAACAATATGGAGGTTCCTTAAAAAACTGAAAGTAGAACTACCATACGACCCAGCAATCCCACTACTGGGCATATACCCTGAGAAAGCCATAATTCAAAAGGAGTCATGTACCACAATGTTCTGTAGCACTATTTACAATAGCCAGGTCATGGAAGCAACCTAAATGCCCATCAACAGATGAATGGATAAAGAAGATGTGGCACATATATACAATGGAATATTACTCAGCCATAAAAAGAAACAAAATTGAGTTATTTGTAGTGAGGTGGATGGACCTAGAGTCTGTCTTACAGAGTGAAGTAAGTCAGAAAGAGAAAAACAAATACCGTATGCTAATGCATATATATGAATTCTAAAAAAAAAAAAAAAAAAAGTTTCTGATGAACCTAGGGGCAAGACAGGAATAAAAATGCAGATTTAGAGAATAGACTTGAGGACATGGGGGGCGCGAGGTTAAGCTGGGATGAAGTGAGAGAGTAGAATTGACATATATACACTACCAAATGTAAAATAGATAGCTAGTGGGAAGCAGCTACATAGCACAGGGAGATCAACTCGGTGCTTTGTGACCACCTAGATGGGTGGGATATGGAAGGCAGGAGGGAGACGCAAGAGGGAGGGATATATGTATACATATAGCTGATTCACTTTGTTATACAGCAGAAACTAACATAGCATTGTAAAGCAATTATACTCCAATAAAGATGTTAAAAAAATACTATGTAGCTTTTAAACTCAAGAATAGTTTCAATACCTTGCATAAAATAAAGAGTTAAGATGAGTCAACAGTGTCCCAATTTTCAAAAACAAAATGGTTTATGACCACTTGAATAATTTGCATACATAAAGTTGAAATCACTTGCTTCCTCTCCTTCCACCCCCAATCCAGGTCCTCCTTCTGACCCCCTCTGTCTATGCCAATGTCTTCACCCTTCCTGGGTTATTCAGGCTCAAATATTTAAAGTCCTATTTGAATCTTTCTTTCTCCTTCTTGCAGCCATTCACTTGTCCCAGTATATAGATTCTAAGTGCTCTGTGTCACTCACATCCATTCCCATTAACGCAGTTCAAGTCCACATTTCTTTTCTCCTGGACCGCTTAAAACCATCCTAACTGCCCTTTCACCTCTGCGCCTCCCCCACACTAACGCACCCTCCAGAATCCTTCCTGGTGAATTTCAGCTCATGTATGCGAACCCATCATTGCAACCTGTCATGATCATTCAAAATCCTAATCCTGTCATCTACAACTCGTTATCCCTCTATCCTCCGCCTCTGCTTTCAATGTCATTATCCAAAGCATAAAATTAAAATAATAGGCAATAAGATAAAGCAAAGAACTCTACTAATACAGTTAGAAACCATTTCCAAGGTCAAGATCAATTCAAAGCAATTTAATTATAAAAAATTTTTTTGGTGTCCTTCAATCTACAATGCAGTGCAATGTGGAAAAAAGCATTTCACAGCCTTATCACCATACAGCCCTGGTTTGAAATCCCAGTTTTCTACATGATAGTAATTTGGAAAGGAATTTTAAGTCCACTGAGCAGGCAAAATGGTAATATTATACCTAACTTACAAGCTTTAATGTTAATTAATAGTATAACAAGAAAAGGCAATCTAGTTCAATTTTCAGAATATGGTGAATGTTTAATATATTTTACTTTAAAAAAATTAAGCATCACACTAAATCTGCAGAAACATAAAGAGTAAGACACAGTTCCTGTTCTCAGAAAACTTACAGCCCAGTTGAGAGTGATTATAGATGTGATAAGAAACGTATACAAACAATAAAAATGTTGAATGTAAGTCCCAGTGAGATACAATGGGATTCAAAGTAGAAGTCACACCTGTCCTGAAGGTTGGGCCTTGTTGATTGTTCTTGAAATTTACTTGAGGGCAGAGAGGAATCAGTGAAAGTTTTTAAAGAGGGAGTTAAACGATTAGAACTAGACTTTAGTAAGGCTCACAGTGAGTTATATCATAGGCTTATGGAGAGAAAGCCAGATACAAAGATATTAAGCTTACTTTTCTTATCTTACTTGACTCTTATGCTGCATTTGAAACTATTGACTGCTGCTTCTTTCTTGATCTTCCCTCTCTCTTCTTTTCTTCAAGCTACCTCACTCTCAAGCTCTTGTCAAAAAATCTTTAGTTATTTCTCAGTCTTACTTCTGACTTCTTTTTCTCTACTCCTATCATAATTATTGATGTTTCCTAAGTTCTGTCATTTCTTCTTTTCATAGCATTCCATTACACTTTCCTTAAATGATTTTATCTAAACTCAAAATTTCAAATGCTGCCTGTATCTTGGCAATTCCCAAAATTAAATTTCTTTTCAGAACACACTCTTGAGCTGAAGACTGATATTCGTCTGGCTCCTAAACTTCTGTAACTGAATACTCAATCACTTCTAACTCAAGTCAAATTAGTTACCATCTTTAAAATGAACTATTACTCACTCATTCATTCATTTATTCAGCAAATAGTTGTTGAGCCTTTGCTATGTCCCAGGTACTATTACAGGCATTTGGGTTTCACCAGTGAATCGAGATATCAATCCTTGTAGAACTTACATCAAGTTCACCCTGGCAATGGAATTTTTGTACTGTGATTCTGATCTTGACCCCACCCCCAAACCCACCAACTCTTTCTAATCCTCAGTTACTCTTCAATGTCTTCAGGATAAAAATTCAAGCATCTCAGAATAACATTGAAAAAAACAAAGAAGACAAATTAGTGACCTAACCTATGCTTACCAAAAAAAGGTCATTTTTTGCCATAGTTTGCAATTTATATAATTTATAATTCATCATGTGAACAATGTTCTAGTTCACTCTTAGCCTTTGTGCTTGCTATTTCCTCTGTCTGAAAAGTTCTCTCCTCTTCACCCATGCCCCAGCTAGCTAATGCCTACTCATTCTTTGCAATTCAGCCCAAGCATCAGCTCTTCCATGATCATTCCTCCCCATTCCCTAGGATGGATTAAGTGACCTTCTCTATATTCCTAGGAACATTTTATATACCCTATCATATCACTCATCCACATCTACTTTTATCTCAGTACAAGTACTTTCTGAGTTAATGAAATATGGAGACTTTGCTGTTATTCTGATTCCCTGTGCCAGTTATCATAGTAATGCTTCTCGGCTCCAAATCCATTCTTCTTTGCCCAGCTTGGTAATGCTATGGCTGGACCTTGCAAATGTTTCTCCTTTGCCAGCTGACTTGATGCAAAGTTTTTTTAAGAGAGGGCCCTGGAGGAACACAGTAAAACTAAAAACCAGACCTTTCTTAGGGACTGCCCCACTCACACACTCCAGCAGTTTTCTTGACTACTTGACAAACCTTTTGTGGGGACCCTCTCTGGGCTGATGGCCTCCTCCAGCAGGTGTCTCAGTCACTCAAGGGAACATTCCTAAGGATGAGGTACAACCCACCCCACCCTTGAGCGGGTTTCTCAGCTCCCATAGGGGTCATTCTTAGGGGCCAGCAGGACCCACTTCTCACTACTGCAGATTTCCTAAGCACCAGCAAGCTCTGTGTTTCTGTGGCAATCATGCTTTCTCCCAGAAGCTCTGAATCTTTGCATTTGGAGGACTTATTCTTCTAAGTTCTTAGTTCCTTCTTCTTCACCCTCCCCTGGCCCTAGGTAAAGTAGCTGCTTTCTGCATCTGCCTTAGAGTCCTTTTTTAGCCTTTTCTTTTGCTAGTTAACTCTTTATATTGAATTTTCCCTATTCAAATTACTGTGCTTTTTTTTCTCCTGGCTGGACTCTGATATATTCCCTAGCACAATGCTGGGCATGTATTGAGAATGAAATAAACTATAGTTGAATTGCTTAAATAATGATCAAAGAAAGAGGCTAAAGGTCTAAACTGCTATATCAGCTAAAGAAGGGCTAGATGTAAGAATCATTGAGAATTCAAACTGTACTGAAGATGGCAACCAATTATATATGAGGGGCAAGACAGAGCCAATGAAGATACCACAATTTTGAGCTTAAGAGACTGGAAAAGTAGTGTTACTATTAAAAGAAATAGACAACTAAAGGGGAGAGCTTCTTTGGAGGGAAAGATGGTAATTTTAAGTGATTTTTAAAAAAATAATAAGCTTATCTCTTGAGAGAATGGCATTTCCTGGGGTGTCCGGAGTATATGTGGTTATATTAATCAAGTTACTCCAACAGCTAAAACATACAATCCAAAAATCTCAATGAATGGCTTAATGGGCAAGCTGTCTTTTTCTTGTTGACGTAACAGCTCAAAGCTAGTGTTCGGCTAGAGAGCTCTCACATGGTGATTTAGGGAACCAGGCTCCCTCCATCTCATGGTTTACCTTTCCCCGGGGAGTCCTCTGCATCTGGATGCATGTAAGGGAAGAGACAGAGAAAGGAAACTGGTTTGGGGAGTAACTGGTTACATTCTTATACCTATGGCGCATTTAGGTGAGAAAGGAAAAGGAGAAAGAACAGTCTATACCTCTTTGACCTTATTAGATTATATTAACTACCCAAGTTTATGTGAAGTGATCGTAAATGGTCTCACTGCGGAGTGAGATATGTGAGAAATCAGCAAAAACTCCCTTTTTTAAGGAATAAAATTTTTGTCTGGGTTTATTTATAAAATTAGTTAATTAACTTAGTCTCAAAATAATGACTCTATTCAGTGACAGTCTGGTATATTACACATAGCTTATAAATGAAAAGCTAGCCTCTCTAAATTGCTACTGCTGACAATGGGCACTACTGGATACTCAACTTGTGAATCTTGACCTCACAAGCATCCTTTACATCATTTCAGAAGAAATGACATAATCCTTGACATAATTTTACATCGCAAATATAACAATGATAACTAACACTTTATTACTATGTGCTATATCATGTCATAAGTGAAACACATGGATTATTTTACTTAAGTCTTGCAACTGCCATAAGTACTGCCTTAGCCTTCACTATGGCCATTGGAAATGTATTTTATTACAATGTTGGGAAAAGATGGAACCTCTACTCCATATTCCCCTTGAGCCCGTTTTCTTCCACTTAACAACCTGTACCACTGTACATTGTAGAGGCTGCCTAGGAGTTACCATTTGGGGACAAATTGTAGGGAGAAATGGCATTATTCTTTCTGCTGAGAACATGCTTTTAGTTTGAGAAGAATTCAAAATTAATTTCTACAAAGAAAAAATATTAAAAGTTCAACGCTATATCAGTATTGTAAATATAATGTTTTAGTAGAAAGACATCTGATATTGTATAATATGAATAGAAATAATAATAGCTAATACCTATAAAGAATTTACATAGCTTCCCATTGAATTTGAGATTAAATCCAAACTCTTTAAAAGAAATTTTCCTCTATAATAATGAATCTTGAGCCACACTGCTAAAGTCATTTTGAGTTATTTTCCAGTAGCTTCTTATGTTTCAGCTGTAGTGGTTGTTTCTTTTTCCTTCAGTTTCTAGAATATTCCATGCTTTTTCCAATTTCACTGACTTGCAACATAGCTGTTCTTTCTTCCTGGAAAGTTTATTCTTTTAATTTTCTCCTTCTTTCCCCTTCCCATCGTTCATCTCACTCCTGAAGAGAAACTGTCCCTGAGTAACTAATGTATAGATTAGGAGTAGATTTTCCTAATATTTATAACACTTTCTAAAGTTACTTCATAGTAGTTATCACAATTTATTATCATTGTTTTATTTATTTAATGTTAAAGCTCTATCCTTAATTTCATTTTTTAATTCATTAATTCAAGAATTCTAGTAAAGGAAAGAGAGGAATGAGAATGCAGTTAGAGATATATATAAAGTCAAGTACTTTTAACATATGTAAGATAATTTTGAACACGTTCATTCTAGTTTGTTCTGGCTATGTAGCGTTGGGTAACAAATTATCTCATACCTTAGTGACTTAAAATAACGAATGCTTTATTATACCTTATGATTTTGGGGATCAGGATGACTACTTTTTTTTTCCCAATGTGGCATGAATGGAGGATGGGCTGGCCATTAGAATCAAAAATGGCTCCACTCACATTTCTAGCATCTTGGTGGGGATGGATAGAGGGAAGGCAGGGCGTAGTTGGGAAACTTGACTGAATCCCTCTAACATGGAGGCCTCTGGTTAGTCAGACTTTTTTTCCCTCATTTTAATAGAGTTATGTCTCTTACTTGACTAATTTTCAAAATATATGGTTTCTAGTCAAACATTTTATATGGCTGCTCGTGGCTCCAAGAGAAAGTGTTCTGTTCCAGCAAACAAGACAAGCACCATTGCCTTTTATGAACTAGCTTCAGAAGTCCTATAGTGTCATTTGCAGCATACCTTAATGTCCATAGTAGCCACATGGCCACCCAGATTGAAAGGGAAAGGAAATTGATCCCATCTCTCCATTGAGAAGTGTTAAAGAACTTGTAACCGTGTAGTAAAATCTCAACAATAATAACATTCTCCAATATTGTGCTAATTGAGTTCTGGATAAACAAGAATCAGAAATTATAGCCCTAAGCTTAAGGGTCATAAAAATGATTAAAAATTGTTTAACAGTCATAGTTCATTAAAAAATACATAATTTTGTTTTTTACTTATCTTACATAATATATAATACATAACAAATAATGTATATTCCACAGAACATACAATGTTCTCTGGAACATTCCAGAAGAAACACCTCTTCCTCTCTACCCATCAAATCCTATTCATCTTTTGGGTTCCCATCAAATCCTATTCATTCTTTAGATTCCAAATTAAATATCAGTAACACTTGTAATTTGAAGTCTTCCTCAAATCCACCAGTCAGAACAAAGCTAATCTCTACTATACTCCTAGAATACTATGAAAGTATATTTACTATAGGACTTATAACAATCCATTTAAAAATTCCACATTTCTTCTGTTAGACTATGTGTGCCTAATAATCATGGTACAATATTCTGATGTGGCATAGAGCACATACTCAATAAATGGATATTAAATAATGAGTACTTCATAAATCATAAAGCACAGCAAAATTTGATCAACAAGTTTAGCACAGAAAAACCTAATCATGAATTAAACAGATATTTGTAATCTAGGAAGTATATTTATAATAGCATTTCTGTATGAAAAGTCATTTCAAGTCATAAATAACAACTTGGAGAAAAACATTGTGAACTCTATCATTGTTCAATTCATATTCAGTTATGTCATGTATTTCATCTGGAGGAGTTAAGAGCACCACATTTGCTTGCATACTCTTGGGGAGACTTACAGAGTATTTTAGTCTCAAGTAGTGGATAAGAGCATAGATTCCAGAGTCAGACTGTCTTCATTCAAATACATTCTTCAACACTTACTAATATATCCAGAGAAAACCATAATTTGAAAAGATCATGCACCCGGATGTTCACTGCAGCATTATTTACAATAGCCAAGACATGGAAGCAACATAAATGTCCATCAACAGAGGAGAGGATAAAGAAAATGTGGTATATATATATACAATGGAATATTACTCAGCAATAAAAAGAATGAAATAATGCCATTTGTAGCAACATGGATGGACCTAAAGATTATCATACTAAGTGAAGTAAGACAGAGAAAGACAAATATCATATGATATCACTTATATGTGGAATCTAAAAAAAAAAAAAAGATACAAATGAACTTATTTACAAAACAGAAACAGATTCATAACCTTCAAAAACAAACTTTTGGTTACCAAAGGGGAATGGTGGGGGGAAGGGATAAATTAGGAGTTTTGGATTAACATATACACACCACTATATATAAAACATGTAATCAACAAGGACCTAATGTATAGCACAGAGAACTCTACTCAATATTCTGTAATAATGTGTATGGAAAAAGAATCTGAAAAAGAATGGATATATGTATATGTATAACTGAATCACTTTGCTGTATACCTGAAACTAATACAATATTGTAAATCAACTATACTCCAATATAAAATTCTAAAAATTAAATTAAAAAACCCACTAACTTTATGTTTTTGACTTTTAAAGGGCTTTAGTTTCTCCATCTGTAAAGTAGGAATAATAGTAACTATTTCACAGGGCTGTTGTGAAAGATAAATGATATTATTCAGGTAAAACTCTTAAAGTAATAACTGACACATAGTAAGCATTTATCAAAGATACTTCAGAGTTCTTTGTATTTCAATCAGAAGAATTAGCACTTACTTATGAATATATCTAACTTCTTTTTTCTTATATTTTGAGTTCTTGGAGGCAAGCAAACTTGTCTTAAGTAACTGACTAATCTTTATAAAACAAAAATTCTTTATAATTACAATTTGCATTTTGGTTTACAGAGTTCTTTCATGTTTATTATTTATAACCTTTTTGAAAATGCCATAAAAGGGCAGTCAGAGGTTTCAACCCCGTCAAGACTACATTTGGGTTTAAAATTGTCCATGCAAAAAAAAAAAAAAAACTAACCTGGTGTGAAATCTATATTAAACAATTTCTAAGGTAATTTCTGGAGCCCTATGATTCTGGGAATTATTTAAAATTTTAAATAGGATATTCACTGAAATAAATATACATACTGAAAGGGAACAAATAACAAATATTAGCCTAATTAATTTTCACAATTTGAACACAATTGTGTATCCAGAATGCAAATACTGGAAAGCTATAAGTACTTAAAATTAAAATATTTATTTATATTATCACACCTTCTCAAATATAAGATTATTTTTGTTTTGGCATTTATGTTTTAAAATCCAAGACAAATGTTTCCAAAGATAAAGAAATAAATCATCAAAATAGTAAGTATACCTGCACTTTCAAAGTTTTGCTTTATACATAATTGGTGAAGGTGCTTTGAGTCAGGAATAAGTATTTGCTTTAAAGGTCAGTAATAAAAATTCCTTATAGTTTTATCACTTGTTACCTTAGAAGAAAAATTTACCCTTTACATAAGACCTTATCAAATAAGGTATAGCTATTTACGTATATATATGTACATACAGTAATATAAATAATGATAAAGTACACGTATATTCCATACTTGGATTTTCAGTAATTAAATTAAGTCATTTTATTAATGGTGTTTCCCTAAGAGGCTAATCACCAGTCACGATACTGAAAAAGTTAATAATGGAATTTAAATGACACTTGGAAATTGTGATTGAGTCCCTCGTGGACTTTCAAGTTTTACTTCCCATCAAGACACCTACCTAGAGAATCTTCAGGATTATAAAACACAAATACCTTGATATTTAGTGAGGGGATAAAAACTGTTTCCTTTTTATTTCTTTTCTTTTTCCAACCTGTACTTGTCAACTTTCTTCTCCTGTGGTGTATAGATTCTGAAAGATACATCTTCTAACATGGGTATCCTTTTCCCACAGAAGAGAAAATAAAGTAAAACTGCAGTCAAAAACACATTCTGCCTAGAAATTAAAACTTGAAAAGAGAGATAAATTGTGTTTGAGTTTGCATCTCACTTGATGTGCAGGTTCTCTATATAGCACATATGTCTTACAAAATAAACCATTTCTCTTAAAACTTAAACAGCATCCATTCCCGCGCATAGATTTTGCCCAGGAATTTCACAATGTGTCTTATAAAAAGTATTAGGGAGAAACAGCGTACAGAAAATCGAGGCAGTGTAGGTAGGTAGCCGCTGATTAATGAAAAAAGAGCCCCAAATAACTCTAAATATTTAGGCTTGATGGTTTAAATGTGCTTATGGGGGTGACTCTTAGCCTGTTTGAGAGATGGTCAGTTCATTCATGACACAATGCAGGTCCTCAGACACACCGCTGTGATGGGAAACAAAGAGTGGGACAGCCCCACCCTCACTCATTCTCCTCTCCTACAACACCCCCTGCTCACAAAGCCCCTTTCAACTGCTCCTTTCTTCTGGATGTTTACTTTTAATCATTCAGGTCTCTTTTTGCCATCTCATGCACACCATCCCCCCAACCCTCCGCAAGCTGGACTCTGACACAACCCAACCACAAGGCTACCATTGAAGAAAACAAACTGCAGGCCTAGGATTCAATAATTTTGTATAAGTGCTTTGTGAAGTTTCACTTTTCACAAAACAGTAACTAAAGGTACCTTTATGCAAGCTAAAATAAAGTTCCTGGAGAGAACTCTTCTACAGTAACAAAGGAAAGATATAGTATAAGCATTTTGGAGGGTTTTTTACCTTGATATTTTAAATAATCAAACATAGGTAAATATTACCACTTGAGTGATATAATAATGGCAAAATAAAATATACGTTGTATTCTAGAGTTGGTGTGCTTGGTTTTGAGTTTGGTTTTATTTTTAAGGTGATTTTTATAATTCAGAGATTTTTATATCCTTGAGTATGAGATAAATGAAGTGTATATATTACCATATAAAATTATATATATATATAATATTTCCCAGTTATAATGTGATAATATACAAATAACTTTGCAAGAAGTTATACCTGTAAAAGGATGGTGGACTTTTAAATTAAGGTATTCCTTAACTATTAATCCAGAAAATTGACAAATATTTAACAAATGTCTAAGTTTTTAAAAAAATAGCATAATCAGATCAAAGGAATGTTTATAACGACATCACCATTTACAGCTGGAAATTTCAACACTTGTGTAAGTTTATTAGACAATTCTCCAAGTCATTTGTGTAAAATGGAATAGATTCTATTCAATCTTATCTTTTGAACAGGAACTACCTTATTTAAAATAAAAAAATTAAATACTGGCAGAAATCTATGAAAAAACTATTTTTAATTTGAAGTAAATTAATCAAGTACAGGTTATTAAATCCAATGGAACCTACAAATTTACTGTTTCATATTTTTATGTTATAAAAAAATCATTTAAAGTCAGCTTCAGTTTTTTAAAATAAAATGCATATTTCAAATGCTATGGGAACCCATAGCATAGTAATCAAGATTTATAATAGCTTTACTCAACTATAATATTGTGTTTTTTTAAATATCTTTAAAGCAAAAGTTAAAATAATTTTTCGTTTCAAGGAAAAATGTTGCTATTTCCCAATACCTCCACCTTTACTTTAGAAATATTCCCACGTTCAATGAACTATTGAAGTCTTTACTTTTACATTATTAAAAATGATGAAGTTTTATCTTTTTCATATGTAATAAAAGAGTTACATAAACACATTTGAATATTTCGCTCATTTTCTTTAAACGTGTAGCTCATGTATGCATGTTTTAATTGGGATGATGATCCCACTCTTCTAAACTCTCAGATACTTTCATTAAAGCACATGTGCATGCAAGCAACGATGACCCTTTAGAGCAGTCATAAATTTAGTCACTGGGAAATGAGAAGGCTTCACAGATGACTTAATTTGCTGTGGGAACCTGTGCTTCCTCCGCGTGTAACCTCTGCATTTGGCTGCCTGTGACCTTGAGCACCATCCACCTGCTGGAAGCCATGTTTGATTCTCTGACCAGGGAAACGCCTGCCTGACAGCAGAATGGTATCATAGGACAGTGTGATGGAATTTTTCTTTCTCTGTCATCATTAAGGGGTTTCCCCCTATGGTGAGGGGAATGAAAAGTACCATTTAATGTTCTCTGGAGAGTGGCAGGGGGAAAAAGGCTCAAAGCTTTGCATGCTGCTTTCCGAGTGGGTCATTTCAGTCCTTGTGGCGAATGGGATGTCCCCATGGAATTTGCCATAGACTGTCTGAAAAGAAAGGGATTAAGACCCTTTTCAGGATGGAAATGTAACAAAAGGACCACTTTTATGATGTAGAAGCATAAAGTAAGAGGCTCTATTGTACAACTGATTGCTAAAGATCTTTGAATTGGGTAGCCTAGCCTGGTAGGCCCTATTGCCGCCGGATTTGGAGGCCTGTACAGGATGATCCGTCTACACTAGAAGAGTTCTGCTCTCATTTAGGCGCAAGTAAGAGATTATCAGTTTGTTCCTACATGATTTTTTTTTCACACTTACGGAACAGTGGCCTGTAGGGAGATTATACTCTAGTGAAAGTTGCTGCTAATTAAAACAAGTAATTAGTGTTCCTCCAGGCTTTGCGGTTTCACTCACTTTTGCCCGCCAGACAGCATTAGTTTAAAAGCAATCCAATTTCTAGCAATAACAGACTGTAAAAAAGCCATTTAACAAGTATATAAGTGTAAGGTTACAGTTCAGGCGTTGATTTATCTCTTCTGGGCTATTTAGAAATGCTGTAGCAAAGTTGAAGAGAAAGAAAGTTAAATAGTTCTTTTTAAAATTTTTAACATTAAGAAAAGAAAAAAAATGACTACATGCCTCAGTCCGTTAAAAAAAAAAATGACAAGCAAAATCTGGGAGCATATGAGATTTCCTAAATTGCATTAGGAAACCAAAATTGGATTTAATGCTGTTTTCTCATAGAACCCTCACTTAGCATTTTGTAAACAGATCATTTCATTAAGTCCTTTTGTTTCTTCTCTCGCCTTTGCTGAAACAAGGACTTTTTATTGACTGATTCTCATTGAAATGAATTGGAACAGTAGAGTTTAACACAACACGTTATTACCTCCTTTTTTTTCACAATTCCAAAATGACTAGCGTGGCTCTAGTTTGCATATCTGGTGGGAGGATTTAGTTGAACTAGAGAGTTCTTGAGAGAGATTAAAAAATATTTTATTATAAAGAGATATAACAGAAATTAATATTAAAAATCATACCTACACTGAATCATGCCCCGGTAAAATTTTTGTCTAATTGCTCAGTTTTTGTAACCTGACATCCTTCTATAATTGCTGCCGTTGCTGCTTAAAATGATTTATTTCTGAGGTTGTATCATCAAAGACATGTGTGCTTTTGTGCAAGCAATTCAGTATAGCTCAACATTAAAATCAACCATAAGTCTACTTTCCCCATAACAAATGAATTTATAATACTTCAATTAATGCACAATTTTCAGATCCGTGGGTTTTCCAGTGCTATACTTTTGTCTTTTTACAAAAAGTATGCCAACTATTCTTCTGCAATACACAAAACTTTGCTATTCATTTTGTATTGTGCTAATCATGTAATGTTCTGTATGTGAAAAGATGTTTATCATAAACTGTTAACACCACGAAATGACAGCTACTGTCACATATTCAACTAGTGGATTCTGAATTTAATCATCTTCTTTAATGAATTACAACTCCTGAAGTATTAAATAGCCTGATTTTGATCATTTCAGGTTAAAATAAGATTGTAGACCGATCACATTTTCAATATCAATCTGGAATATGAAGATGTCTTTCATAAAATCTGGCAGCTTGTTTAAATTACAAAATAAATTTTCATCATGAAACTTATGAACTCTATACCATATTTTATAATTTCAATATATGCTGTTCCTTTCCTAGAATTTATTTCCTATGATTTTTTAAAGTGTAAGCGTTTTGGCAACCAAGCTCAAAAAATATTTTGTATGTAGCATAGGGTCAGTAGGTAGACTTCGTTTGAATCTTGCTTAACTTTCTAAAGTATCTATGAGAAGAAAAAGTATACTTGGCTATAACTACTTTTTCCTAAGAAGGAATCTGTAAAATAATGAAGACTGCATTCATTACTAAGTGTATTTATTATACAGATCATTTTTCCAATAGACGCTCAGCTTTAGAAATCCTAAAATCACCTTATAATTCTTGGAGAAAGTTTAATGTGGTATATTGAAAATCTTTCTGCCATATCATGCCTTTTTTCCTGATAGAACAATGCCCAACTGGCATTTTAAGATATTTTATTTTTTGTTCTGCCTTTTAACTGTATAAAGCTTCCTTCAAAATCTGGCTTTGATAGTATTTGATTTTCTTAACTTGAATTTAGGCTGCATCTATCAAGTCTCTTTCTGAGCTCAGAATATGCTTTTTATTTCAGGACTGATAAGCTGGAGAATGTGACTATGGCAGCACAGACCTGGGGCACCAGAGGGCAGACTGTGCAGAGACCTGAGAGCCTATTTACGGGTTGTGATGGAACCCTAAAGGACACCACAATAGCTCTCATTCTATGTATTAAGCCATATTTGCACAACAATTCCATTATAATAGAGAGATAATCTTTAGAAGTAATTTTAAAACAGCAAATGTATAAATGCTGAGTCTCAAGTAAAAGAAAACAATTTTCCTAAGCCAAATGTCTTTCATAAGAGATTTCAATGGTCATTTGATTCTGTTGTAAAGATAATTTGACCTTA
The DNA here is from genome assembly GCF_008692025.1 of Phocoena sinus. Classification (NCBI taxonomy): domain Eukaryota; kingdom Metazoa; phylum Chordata; class Mammalia; order Artiodactyla; family Phocoenidae; genus Phocoena; species Phocoena sinus. The sequence goes on along the minus strand of NC_045765.1, from coordinate 98,548,507 downwards.
TGATTCACCCATTTCTTAAATGCACGTCTCAAATATAATTGTTTTCATTTGAAGTTAAAAAAATAGAACAGCTAAATAACCCTTTGTGATTCGCTTTACTGCTCTGTAGTGCTTTTGTCTAACCAAAGAAAACTCTAAGCACACAATTATCAGTATTAAAATTGATGTCTCCAAGAGTTCAATACCAACTTCGTAAAAAAAAAAAAAAAAATCACATACTGAAAACAGTGCTGACTCCAGATCCTCTTTACATTTTTTATATATTCCTTGCAATACAGCTATTTAAGCCCACCCAGCTAGACCGTACAGTCTTTGAAGATAGAGATGGTATTATCTTTATATAATGTAATAAAGCTCAATAAATGTTTATTGAATTTAATATAACTTAATGTAATTTAATTTCTTTGATTTTTTTTAATCAATATTTTACTAAAGATATAGTGTAAATAGCAACTCTCATTGCAAAATAATTTAGGGGTTTCTAGCAAAGATAAAATATATAAAAGATTATGTAGTCTATGAAACACGGTATTTAAAGAAGACCAGACCTGTGTCATTTCATACCAGGATATGCTTCTACAGAGTATAGGATTTATCCTCTACACAACAGCACTAGGCAGGAAGAGTAAAATTAGCATTTACGAGAAGCTGCATCAGGCCAAGTACTTTACGTACATTATCTCATTTATTATAACAGTTTTGGAGATGAAGACTCAGGTGCTTAGAAGGGTTAAGAAACTTTCCCAAAAAGGTAAGGTGAAGGGGATTTATTTCAAAAATTGTTTTAACATGTTTCTGGAGTGCCTGCTATGTGTCAGTCACTGTGCTAAAGCACATTGTGGGCATCTGTGGACAGGATGCATTAGCTCCCTGCTATCTGGAAACATACATTCTAGTAACTTATAGACAAACGCACAAGTAAAAACACACAACATAATATTAGTGGCAAGTATTATAAAGGAAATAAAGATAATTTTCAATCAATAAACAAATTTGTCTCCAAGGTAATGGCAATTGTTTCCATATTATTTTGACATTTTGAGCCTAAATTCAGGCCTTTACATTTATTTCTATCTGATTTAATCTTGGAACCATAGTCAGTTTTCCCTAGATTTTAACTTCTTTTTTAACCTCTTTCTGATTCCTGATGTGTTCATTCTCTGAAAAGCCTGTGGTCACTCAGACCACACCACTCATGCCACCCAGAGCCGAGGCAGATTGCATTCAACTTTTGCAGATTCACTTTATTCTTCTGAATTTATTTATTTATTTATGGTTGCACTGGGTCTTCACTGCTGCGCATGGGCTTTCTCTAGTTGCAGCAAGTGGAAGCTGCTCTTCCTTGTGGTGTATGGGCTTCTCATTGCAGTGGCTTCTCTTTGTTATGGAGCACAGGCTATAGGTGCACGGGCTTCAGAAGTTGTGACACACAGGCTTAGTAGTTGTGGCTCGTGGGCTCTAGAGAACAGGTTCAGTAGTTGTGGCGCAGGGGCTTTGTTGCTCCGTGGCACGTGGGATCTTCCTGGACCAGTGCTCGAACCCGTGTTCCCTGCAGTGGCAGGCAGATTCTTAACCACTGTGCCACCAGGGAAGTCTGTATTCTTCAGAATTTAGGCTGCTACTTCAACCTTCTCCCTAAGAAGAACTGATTTTTCAGTTCCAATTGGTTCCACTAAATTTTATTCCATGCTGTCTTGACTTCCTCCCTTCTTGGCTGCTATTTGTTTGATCTTGTATCTTTTATCACAAAACCATTGGGATACTCGTATTTCTTCAGTATAATAGCTAACATTCATTAAATGTCAATTATGTGCCCCCGTTATTCTAAACACTTTTCTTTACAATCGCATCTCATGTAATTCTCCAACTTCATAAAGAAAAGTATTGCTGTCATCATTGTTTTACAAATTAGGAAAATGATATGCAGAGAAGTCATGTCCCCAAGATCATACACTAGGAAGTGACAAAGCCCAGATTTAGAAGAAGAAGGCAGTTAAGTGATTTTACTGTTAATTTCATGTTTCAGAGTCTTTTACAACACTGGAGCCATCTTCCATTTTAAAATGGATGACCGTGGAATTAGGCCTTTTTTCTCCCAACATTTTTGAAATGTGTTTCCCTATATTCAGTGTTCCTATCCATAGTTGTTATAAGTTCTAAGTTAACATTACACTCTCCTAGGTTTTTAAACACCACTTCTCCAACCCATATTTCGCTGGAAGGGAGAATGGAAGAACAGAAAGGCATTGGGCATTGGCTGTGCAGTCATCCAGAGTTGTATTCAAATCTAATTCTGCTGTTTATCAGCTGTGTTACTTTGGGCAATTTATGTAATTTCCCTTAGACCTGGTTACATTTTTTTCTCATCAAGGATTATATAGGTCTTGGGGGGTTGTCATGGGAATCAATCTAATACAAGAAAGTGGTTTGGCACACGCTTTGCACTCAATAATTTTGACTTTATTTTTATTTGGAATTAAGATTGAACTGAATTCTTTTCATTATTTCTTAAAAGTTTGAGAGAAAAAAATTTCTAAAAATTAAGTCAAGTTTTATCAGGTGCTGTGTTGTTTGGCTTTTTGACTTATCATAGTCTGCACAGTCAGCCATACATGAATTCATCATTCATTTGTTTATTTATTCAGCAAGCAAGGCAGTAATCAAGTATTTATAACAGAACCATTATACCAGGCTCTGTAATAAACAGCAAGATTTTAGTGGTATGTGAGAGATAACTCCTACAATCAAGAAGTTCACATTCGTAAGATGTGATATCAGGTATAAGAGAAGTAAGCAAAGGAGCTAAGCTTATGTTAACATCTATATTGTGTAGAATTATCTACATCTTCTCTCTTGCAAGGTGGTCTGCACTTAACAGTTCCCTCAATTCAGTTTCAACTGTAAAAAGTTTATATAAATGTCCTTCTAAGATCTATTTCATCTCTGAAATACTATGTCTCTCTAATCATGTCATGGTTGGTTCTCTTTCTTTTAATTCCTACTTAAACACCATCTACCATATTTCCAGTCTAAGGTTTACAGAATTTACTGGAAGTAGAGTGACTTATTTGCAACGATTATCACTTTTTACTCCTTCCATTAGGTCAATTTGTACACAGATGTGCATAATATTATGTTTTAACTCCTGCCCAATTTACCTGATATCTTGCTGAAGGTATAAGTTTTGTAACAGATTGTCTTCTCTATTCTTCCTAATGATTTCTGGGGACCTCCTATACCCCCTTATCTACTTTCTTCATTTTTTCTTTGTTTCTCAAAGAATCTTATTTTATAATATATCCTGGGCATTTCCCCTATCTTTCTCAAATCTTATTAATGTAATAATTTCTGCTACAAACTAAGTTGTCCTGAATATGTCTAGAGAATAACCAACAACAGAATACTCAGGCCATTGCAATATAAGGAGCATTCAATTTAGATTTGAAAACATGTTGGAAGTACAAATTTCAACCATGGTATCCTTGGATTAAACCTCTAGAAAAAGTTAAGGAGGAACAATTTCACATATTGTTGGACAACAAAGGCAGAGTCTTAGTGACCTTCAAGCACATTCCAACCTAGCATTCTGTAACTCCTATAATCTGTTATTCTTTTCTTCCATTGCACTTTTGCCACATCTATTGGTGTGTTTATCATCTGCCTCTTATCCTAGTAGGTAAACTTCACAAGGAGAAGAAAGTTTACTTACTACTATGTTGCCAGGGCATTCCTGAAATACTCACTGAAATAATGGCATGAATTGGATACTAAACACTGAAAATATAATGAGGTTAAAGTGCTTGAGTTATTATCATATAGTATTTGGAGAGACACTTGTTAAAAGGATTTAATTTTGACATGCTACAGCAAAGAAGTTTTACAATTATTATATAATATTAGAATTGAAGTTAAGAGTCACAATTACCATGTGTGGTTCCAATTTGTAATATATCACTTCACTGTGAAAAAAAAATGTTTACTCTCATGGAAACATTACTGCTGTATCCACAAAATAATGAGTAGTTTGTAGAATGCAGACTTGAAGCCAAAGTTGTCTTTCATTCTAATCCTTACACCAACAATTTCATTCATGAAATCATTTTCTATTGAGTGTGTACTATGTGCCAGACACTGAAAACAGGGTGCTGTAGATGCAGAAAAGAAAGCTATAATCACTGCCCTTGGGTATTTTCTGGCTAAATAAGGTGAGGAAATCAACAGTTGAGGCAGAGTGTGGAAAAGGTTAGTATCTAAATAAAGCCCAGAATTACAAATAAAGCCCAGAGCAAGGAAGAAGGGAGCAATGGAAGACATGGATGTCAGAGAAGGCCTCCAAATGGAGACAATTAATAAATTGAATTCTTAATAAATAGAAGTTTTATAGGATGATCAAAATAATCAAGTTCTAATATTTCCACAATAACTTATTTACCATGTAGACTAGCAACTTACACTAATTACATTTGATTCTAGGCAATTTGATTCATGTTTAATGTATGCATTCTTTGTTCTCATACTACAGAACAACCTGTAATCCATGAGTTTTGTTTTAAATGTAAATGCCAACAATACTTCTGTTTCTTATTTAGTTCATGTAGTTCATTTCTTACTTAGTTCAGCAGCACAATGAGAACATTAAACCACCTTTTGAAGACACTTCTCCCTACAAATAAACATCTGTTTATTTCCCTACTGACTTCAAACTCTGAAAGGTGTCATCTATACTTCTTATGACCATTTTCTTTTAACTAAATCTAGACTTTTTCATTGCTTTCAAAACTTCCACCTTTTCTTTCGCTCTTTTTAATTTGCTATTATTTTTAAAAAGCCATTGAACAGTATACTCTTGTCTCATCATCACTGATATTGTTGTTAATTAACTAATCAACAAATGTATAATTTCTTCTGAAAATAAATGAGCCCCCTTGATCAAAGTTTTCACTATAATTCATAAGTATTATATTTATGCATTTGCTAGGGCCTAGGACTGTAGATTTATTATAGAGAACTACCATGAAATTAAATACCTTGATAAATTTTCCAATATATTTGTTAAAAAGAAGTATATGGTCTTCATTCAGTCATCATTTGTTCTTTAATTCCCAGTTTTAATAACAAATTGTATCTTGTTAGTTGTTCTTTCAGTAAAGATCATGAGTTTTAAGAGTGTAACAAGTGCCTTTTCTAACTTCTCTCCTCCCTAGATATTTACTATCTCCTTGAATAACTCACATCTATTCCAAACTTTCCAAAAATGTCTCTTTCTTCCTATTTCAATAAAAGCATCCCTACCAACCTTCAGGGCATGGCTGAAGCTCACTAGGTGAAAAGAGCAACTGCAAGTGAAACCCAAAGGTGAAGATCCCATGCTTTGTTCTCTATTTTGTAGCCACATGGTAGTAAACAAGCAACTTATTTTACTAAGTTTTCCTGGGCCTGAGATTTGGCAAATGAGAAAAGTAGATGAGATCATCTCTACAATCCCTTACGGTTCTTATATTTTATAATCCTATTATAAATCAGTCTTAATTACAAGGACACTTGGGTTCTGTGTAGTTATATTTATTCTGGGCTTTTATTTTTGTTGTTGCCCTTGTCTTTCTGTGTGTTTGTTTTCCTATAACCACTTTGATGGATAGGAGCCCCTTCATCTGTCCTTTGCAAAGCTGCATAATCTTTAGCAATTAAATTAGCCAAGCTGATATAACTCATGACCTCCTTCATGCTAGAAATTTTGATGCAAATTTTGTACAACTAGAAACTTGAACTATGAAAATTTCATAAAATTCAATTTTCCTGTTATGTATGGTACTCTATTTACTTTGGAATTTTACTGATGGTTTCAAGTTTGCCTGAATCAATGGTTCAGAGAACCATCTTAAAAAAAAAAAACTAAAGAAGATGGTATTTATATTGGTGCTGGCCTTCAATTCATGCTGTGTCTCATAACGCAACCTAGTATGAGACGTGTGATTGAGGGATACTCCTATCAAACAACTGTTCAGAGAGAAGTGTGTGTGATCTCAGTCCAGTTTAGAGAGCAGAGTTGTCCATATGGAAAACCCTAAACTCAGTGAAAATGATCATCCTATGTGTTGTCAGTCTCATCTAAGAAGTTCAAAACTGAATGTACCCATGGACCATATTAGTCCTCTAAACTTTCAAAGGGCATCCTGTTCATCAAAGACAGGCCTTAGTCACCTCACCCCACCAGTTCATGAATGATGATCTTTTTAAGAGCCTTAGGTCAGCTTTAAAAGAGAGCACTAAAATAGGATTTAATAAAACAGAAACAGGAAAATTGAAAACAGGAAAAACTTAAGGTGGTCTAACATTGCAGGGCTTGAAGGCATTCTTCTTCTTCTTGTATTAAGCAATCTAGTGTTAAATGAACAAGAGGAAAATAGCAACAAAATACGGACTATTTTTAAGGAATGGTTTATTTTACTCTAGAAGATATTTTAACATTTTTATTAGACCAAAATAGAGTAATTCAACACCAAAACAAAATGCAAGTCGGATTCTTATAGGATGCATATCTATATAAATTGTAGGTACTTGATACCTGCTTAATGATAATGATGATAATAGTGATAATTTTGATCATGAAGTAATATGAAAACAAAATACTTTAAAAGGAAGTTCCTCCCTTGAGTTTAGGAGGTTCCCCTTTTTTATCATCATTTTAAAAAGCTTAGTATTGTCATTAAGAAGTGCATATTAATTTATAACACAAGAATAAAATTATCTAACCATGTTTATAGAACCACTGATATTAAGAGAAATGTTGGTTGAGGGCTTAAATTATTCCCCCAAATTCAGAAGATTAAAGCCAAAGCTAATTTAATGTGGTCATATTATTTCCAATCTGAGTCTTAAATAAATTATATAACCTATTCCAAGACATACTATCCTTTGAAACAGACTTTGATCCAATCACTTAAATAGTAAAAATCTTTTTTACTTAAAAAATCTTAAAATTTATCTTAAATCTTAAATCTTAAAATGTATCTTGAAAGCCAGTAGAATATTTTAGTAGAAAGATTTAGTAGAATTTTGGTAAAAAAAAAAAAAAAAAGTGTAAGCAGCCCTTTCATTTATTATTTTTTCTGTATTACGTTACAACGCAGTAGCTAAGCCTATCATTCTTTGAAGAAGACTGTGTTTTTTTCTGTTTTTTGCTTGTTTGTTTTAGTTTAAAATTATGTACCATAGTTGAAGATAAAACAGCCTTCCAAATTTTAGTTTGGTAACCACTGGAGCTTTAGCCTCTCAGGACTCTTCCAGATTTTTATTTTACTTTTTTCCTTCTTTTGCTTGATCTTTCTTTCTTTGTTTTTCTTTTCTCTTACTTTCAACTGCATGATAAATTCTGGTTTATGTCTCACTGAAGCTTCAACACTAGTTTTAACGAAGTGGCTGAACTTTTAACCTTTGAGCCCAACATACTTTAAAACTATCACCAATATCCATTGTATTTTTTTCCAGTAGTTCTGTGTCAGCTATTGTGAGGGTTAGCCTTTTAGTGTATAGGACCTTATTTACCCAGGTTCTTTGTAACATCAAATAGAGAGGATTTAATTATTTTACTGGTCTTCCTCAAAATTCTTGGAAAAACAAAGTGCTGGAGCCTCTAACCCTCCACACTCGCCAATCCTACTCCTTGACTGGTAATTGGTCTGCAAATAAGGAGTTCCTGGCTGTCAGTTTTCAATGGAAAGTCACTTATTAATAACCAGGCTTCAAACTTCCTAACACAAAAGGATGATTTTTTTTTAAACCAGGTCATCTTAGAGCATCCAAGCTCATTCTCCTCAGCCATGCATTCCGGTGCAAGGTAGCACAAGCAGCATTTCCTTGAATTCCACAGCCAAACAGCTGGGATGCCTTCAAGATGCTCAAAAGGAAAGAACACTTTTTTTTTTTTAATGTAGAATTTATACTTATATTTTCCTCTTTGTGCTATTACAAACATTTATAATTGTCACTCCAAGCTATGTCCTTCTATGAGGAACCAAAAACTCAGCAGTTCTGTTTTATTTGTTGGAGGAATAATTTGATGAGCAGCGAACACTAGAGGGGGAGCTTACCCGTTCAGGAGACAGAAAGCTTCAGACCCTTTGGGAGAGGATGAGAGTGATACTAGAGCTACTGACTTAGACAAGTCAAGCTAAGACTTGGTCAGCCATGGTTCAGAAGCCAAAAGGTCAAGAATGGTAGGTGGCCAATTTACTGTCATCTTCCAGAAAGGCAGGGAATCATAAGTAGAATTGAGAAGTTTAGCTGCTGCTCACGCCATGATATGGAATATTTTAAAAACCCCTCTGGAGGCAGTTTTAACAGGAGGAGTAGGATTACAGAGGCTTTTTCCCCTTTACTATGACTGTCTGTCATTTAAATGTCTAAGGAATGATGGAATGAATTATCATAAAATTTTGACAAATTTGATGGCTCAAGCAAAAGGGGGAAATAGGCACTCTGATTATTAGGTTCTAATAAGACATGACATTTAAAATGAGTTTACATGGCAGTTAGACCTTTGCCTTTTTTCCTCTTGATTTAAAAACACTGAGATTATTTTCTTTGAAAAGAAAAAGACTTATTTCAGTTTCTCTTCTCTCTAGTTTAATGACTGTAAGTTCTATTTTACCTCTTACACATTTTTATCTTCTATAACCATAATCTATTTGCTTTCCACAATTTGCCTGAGCCTGACAAATCTTAAAATGTATCTTGAAAGCCAGTAGAATATTTTAGTAGAAAGATTTAGTAGAATTTTGGTAAAAAAAAAAAAAAAAAAAAAGTGTAAGCAGCCCTTTCATTTATTATTTTTTCTGTATTACGTTACAACGCAGTAGCTAAGCCTATTGACTTAAAAGAACAAACTGTATTTTCCAAAGTGAAAAAATAAATAAATAAAAGGGGATTAACCAAAGTACTGAAAAACAACATTAATTTTCTCTGATCTCAACGTCTACTTCTTTACCAACAAAAGAGCAAGTTCTCTTTGTAATAAACTATTTCATTAACCCACACGAGCAACCTCTGATATGATGTTTATGTTACTTACTGAAGAGTCGTGCTTTTTTTTAAAAAAGGGATAATTCAACCACAATTAGTCTGACCTTTGGAAACACCTTGAACTTTTAGTTTAAAACCAAAATAGTTTGGGACATTTTCCAACTATGTACCTATTAATGCTATAAGAAAATTATTTATTTACCAAAAATAAAAAATATAAAGCACTTTTAAAAACACCTCTAGAATGACTTTCATTGTGTCCGAACTTGACAACGAAAAGAAGCAGCACTTGATTTTAGTGAATAAACTGTATGTGGATGAGTTAACTGATCAAAACCTGACTTTTCCTAAAATTATTTTATTTACACAAATAAAAGAATGTGGTTTAATACAATTGTTTTTCCTGGTACATCAAAAGGTGGATTTATTTTTGCTTTCCAGGAGATTTCCTAGAACTGTGGTGACTAGATCTTTAAAGTTCTCTCCTGATTCCAGTGGTGTTATTCCCCAGAGGTTTGTTTAAGGCTAGTAGGTATCTCCCACAGTCCTGGATAGCAATATTTACTTAAACATTTTTTATTTATATAGTTAAATAATAAAGCAAGGGAGCTTGGATTAAAAATACTAATTGTAAGCTTCTACAGTTTCATATCATGAAAGCCAACTATTGGGCTATGCAGTAAAATATATTTTGAGGTTGCTGGTCTGGCCCTCTAGGGCAGTAAATGTAACTTTCCCCTTATACTGTCAGGACTAGAGCTATTTTGCTCACACAGGAGAAATGTTTAGTTAACCATTTGTGGTCCCATCACAGAAAAAAAAAAATTGTCATATGTTAGGAGATGCTTCTAGGTTCCCTGTATTAATTAATTTACTGAAACATTTTAATTCCTCAAATCTGGTCAAAAAGTAGGTAGCCAAGAAAAAGGGCATTGGGACTGTGAGTAAACATAATACACTTGGAAATTACATCCAACATGAACCAGACTTCTCTCAAGTCCCTTGATCTGTTTGGTGCTTGATCTTTCTGATCAAATGTATTTTCCAATATTTCTTTTATTTATATTTCAAGTGACTCATTTCTTTTAAATCTTGGATTTTAAAAAATTTTCTTAGTTAAATTGACCTAGGTTTAGATATTTTCTCTAAGTCTAACTTTATGCTTTATACGATAAGTAAATTCAATCTTGTTTTATTTCTTCCATTTCCATTTCATATTTTAGGAATTTGAAAACAATTAGAAGAAAAAGAAGCAAATCTGTGATATTTATATTCATTTTATGAGTTTCATTTATTTATTATATATTAAATATGTTCCTCTTTTAACTGTATTGTGTCACAATTGCAGGGAGGAAAATATTTACAACTAAATCATCATTAAATGTCTAAACGTCATTCAGACACATAAAATAAGATTCAGACCTAGAAGTATGAGTGGGAGAAGATAAAGTATGATGCCTGATCTTAAAAATAGCTTAATAGAAAATTAATAGCTAAATGAGTATTATATTCACTTGACAGTGAAGACTCAATAACTTTTGATAAAGTTTGTTTTTTTCCTTACTTAGAAGAATGCATCAATGTAAATGTCTCTGCTAATGACTACCAATACAGCATGGAAATCCATGTCAACATTCTTCCTTCAAGGGTTTTAGAATTCATTTTCAACATTTCATGGAAATGACCTGCTGTTTGTTCTGTGTCCTACTGATGATATATTTTACTTTGAAACCCAGACAGGACCAGAATGAGAGAGAGACAGGTAAGAATATATTTATAAAGGGGAAAAATAACAAAGACCAATTGAGGAAGATTTGAAATCAAATGATGGATTTTTTTAAAAAGTACTTCGTATAATTGAAGCCAGATAGCTACATAGAATTGTGTTAGGAAATGTGGTTAACAAGAGAGGAATGTATATGTCTTTAATATCAACTTGTTCTCATAGAGGTTCATGTTTCAATCAACCAATCAATCAATTGACACATCAATCAAAAACTATACTGAACACCTACATGTACCATATTTAACTATATTTAACTCTGACTTATTGTGAACCAGACAAGAAAGGTGAGTACTATTATGAAGTTTGCAATGTAGCAGGGGTTCTGATAAGTAAATGGACAAATATGATAAAGTAAAAGCAGGCTATTATTGGTGTACATAGGAAGAAACCTTACCCAGATTTCAGAAATCAAAAAAGATTTTGAGGGGACGTGGCAAAACAGGCCTGAATAGCTGAAAAGAATTAAATTACTATAGAAAGAAAGAGGGAGGGGTTGAAAGGAAAGAATGTTTAAGGGAAAATGAGCAAGAGAACGCAAGGGAGGGAATGGTGGGAGAGAGTAGTATGTGAGCAATGGCCGGGCCGGATATAAAGGAATTTGTTAGCCACGTTAGAGTCCAGCTTTATCTGGGAGTAGTGCAGAGCTGTCAAACAATTGTAAGCAGGGGAATGATCAAAGATTTGCATTTTAGAAAGCTTGTCCTTCACAATGTGGAAAACGGACTGAAGAGCGACAAAACTGAAGGCAAACAGTTCGTGTGGGAGAGATGAGTGTGGTTTAATCTAAATCAGTGACAGGGTTATAGAGAAAAGCAGCCCTATTTGGCAGCTGTTTAGAAGGTAGAATGGACAGAGGTTAGTCTTAGATTGGATGTGATAGAAAAGGGAAAAAAGGTAGTCAAGGTTATAAACAATGTATTAATTATACCAAATGATTTCACTGTTTATTATTCACTGGGTTTATTTGAGCTGACTGACTACAACCCCAAATATAAGGAAATTATACCATAAGGAAGCACATGACATAAACAAGTTTATCCATCTATATATTCTCCATAATCTTAAACACCAGGATGATATTTTGACATGCAATCAGGTTTTCTCATTTTACTGAGAATATGACTCTTTTGTAACCATTTCAGTTTTACTAGTAATTTCCAAGTTAAAAGAAAATTATATATATTTTACATAAAATTACATAAGGCAAAAATGTCCAAAAATAAGAACAATTGTAGCATACTTAGATTCATAAATACTTGCCGACTGATGAACTGCAGAGAAAATACTTAATAACTTACAATCTTTTTTTCCAATTTTAAAATAAATGGCAATATTGAACAAAAAAAAGCACTTTAGAAACAAATATTTACAAACTTGTGTTTGTATAATTATTCACATAGGTATATATGGAAATGTTTGCATTAACCTTTTAATTTAGTCCTATTTATTTACTCATTCAATAAACTATTATTTTATGAGATATATGCAAACATTTATGCAAGTTGTTTAATATAAAAGTCAAAGGAATTAGATAGCCTATTAGATTCTCTCATTCCTGGTTTATTATTTTTAAGCTTTGTTGCAGAGGGAGAGACAGAAGGGGAGGAATTTAATTTGTACCAAATAATTCACCTGCATTCTGAAAAGCAGACTGAGGGAAAAGGTGAGAATATCTAGGCAATAGTGAAAGTAGAGATTTACCTAGAATATTGACCCCAAGATTTATAGTTTTGACAGGAGTACATCCCTAGTTCCTTTACAAGTTTGGGTGCAGAATCCTGTGATCTGGCAGACTCTTTTTTTTTTCATAATAAACCTCCCTAGTGGTTGAGGAAGAAAGTACATGAGATGGGGTTAGAGCATGAGTCAGGATGTGGAGTGTGGAATTCTGTTAATTTCCTGCTCTTGATTTGGATGTCTAATGCCCACTTTTCTGATGAAGGAAATATTTTCAGTGCCGTGAACTCAGAACAAAATTACTATCTCTTTAACCACTTATATCCCTGTAGTCCTTCCAGGAGTCAAGCCAAATATTAAGAGAAAAAAGGTGTAGCGTATATTTGCCAGTTCTTAACATTTCCTTACGATTCTCAAACCCAAGTACATCTAAAATTTTAATTGCTAAAAAAAAATCTATAAAACATAGAGCCAAATATGTTTAGACTGCTGTTGGAAACAAAGTTGACTGGAGACTCCTAGCCATGCAAAAAATGCTAGGTCAAATTTGTGTTATGGAAAAATTGTCATTACAAGATTTATTAAGACTTCCATGTTACTCAAAGAAAGTTTCCTATAGGTAGGATACCATATGTCTTGGTTTTCCTGGAACAATCCACGATTTGTCTGTTCTCTGGCCTTGTTAATAATAGTGCTCTTTCATTCTAAAAGTATATAAATTTGGATGATAAAATACGTGGTTATTTTACTAATATAACCTTAGCACCATAGATGCTTGAATAACATTGGTATATAGTGCTCTAAGAAGGATCTCATTATTTGGACATGATGATAAAGGGACATGGGGTTCAATATTAATCTCAGGTTTTGATATTGTACTGCTTCTAGGAAATGACATTAATAAAGACAAGAAAGTTACAAAATAATGAGAACTTATGTCAAAATTATGTAAACAAAGCAGTGAGTATACATGCTTTGTGCAGCTGGTGAAAATAACACTCTAAGCTACTTAACCTTTACTGGTTATTTTCATGATTGCATTGTTTATAAGAAAGTTCCATAAGTGAATTTCAAAAGGATCTCTGACTCAGGCGTCTGTGTATGGTTGTAGTTGGGGATTTCTAGTAGTTCTCATGAAGAGTGAGGAGAATGTCATTTCCTATCAGTGAATGACACTATCTTTTGCCATTCAGCACAAAATTTTAGACTTCAGATTCTCATTGTTTATTAGTAACCCATTGGGAGGTGCTACTTACATTATTCTTTGCTCATCTGAATGAGTCAGTTAGTTAAAAGGTGCAAACTAGGAAATACGTTTTTATGAAATTTGAAAATCTAAAGTGAAATTGATAAAGAATTGATTTAAAAAAAAAGAATTGAAAGTGCCCGGCAAAAGACCCAGTGAAATCAATGGCTTGCAATGTGTTAAACGTGTTTATTTGCACTTTCAAAGTTCAGATTTCCTCATACATTTTCATACTGATGGAGATAAAATGCTAAAGTCTTAAATCCCTCTATGCCATGCTGAGTTGCTAAGGGCTGTTGAGTTTTTGTTATTTCTCCTCTCGAGTTAGCTCTGATTACGCCTGCTGAGTGAAAAATTTGTATTTGCCGACAGAAATAGGAACCACCCCACGTGCACTTGCACTCAGCAAATGCTCCAATACATCACAAAGATTTGCTCAACCCACCTTCAGAGGCCAAATCGAGCATGTTATTTTCTGTTTAGGTCTGATTCTGGAGCCTATCAGTCAGGAGTGTTTTCCAATCTCTGATTAAAGCAAGGCCTACAAAGCTGGAAGTGTTCACACACAGTCTCATTAGAGTGCTGGATAGAGTGACCCAGGCCTTCTAGCACAAAGCTCTGAGTGAACTTCAAATATGAGAGTGCATCAATCAAATCCAAGCAAGGCTTTTATGTCATTTTTCTACTTTGCCTTTAAAGTCCTATAGGAATGCCCTTTCCAGCTGTACAGCCGAAAAGCATTCAATAGAAACAAAAAAGCAAAGACCCTCAGCCCCCTGCCCCCTCCAAATGGGTATGGTTTTACCTCCCCCACCAAGCATGAGAGAGTCTTCTGTGCTTTTTAAATTATTTAGCATGTTCAACAATGCAACGAAGAATATAGTCACATCACTCAATGGCTCTGTGTTAATTATTAGTACCCATTTGAAAAGGAAACCAGTAAGGTCAAAGGCAATGAGATTGCATATTGTATGTCTTAAATAGAGGTAGCAGAGAGATTCGGGAAAAAAATAAAGCAATGCTCATGGAGGCTTTTCATTCCTAGCCCCCAACCCTAACCCCCAACTTCACTTCTTGCTTCTCTTGTGTTGGCGTATACCATTAAGAAAACAAACAAACAAAAAAGCAAAAGAATAAAATCATAAAGGAACATCAAGAATCTTGGCAGGAAAGATGATAAGGCGTTAAGTCAGAGAAAGAGAAGTCAGACATTTAGTTAATGTTTGTTTTATATACTGCTCAGGGCACTTGAGTCATTTTCAAAAATACATCTTTAAAAGATCAGCAAAAAGCAAAACAATATAAATTTGCCCAATAATATCATTAGAGGAAAATGCATGAGTGCAGTTAGCAGTGATTATTAAATTTAGGTACTTTTGCTTCCAACATCAGGCCAAAAACCATTATAACACAAGTAACATCAGTATGAATTAAATAAAATGAATTAAATAAAATGAGGATTTTGAAGCCTGAAAAACAAAATAATTTAAAAGGAGAAAATAAATCTCTCCTGCAGTGTAGGTAAAGTTTTCTGAATTTTACACCTCTCTTTAAACAAGTGAATTGTTCAACTACTCAAGATATCCTATGTTCATCCAATTAGGAAGAGCAATATACTGGAAATACATTGTACATCAAAATATTGGGCAGATATATTGCTTATTCAAGGGAATTCCCTGTATGTGTACATTTGTTTCCATTTCTAAACTTTACTAAATGTGAGGCAAATACTACCCACAAATAGCACTTCACCCACTCAAATATATTGCAGCATGTAAAAGAGTGTTTGAATTTAGAGCAATATATATATTTTTTAAATTTAGCATGTGTTTCTTTACAGGGCTTCAGATGTTTGGAAGAATTATGCAGATTTTATAAATGAGTACTAGAGCATTATGCTACTTGATAGTGTCCCATCTGTGCTTCCCCTGTAGTGTTTGACAGGGCATCTGTGTAAATTGCTTTTTTTTTTTTTTTTTTAGTTAATTAGTTTACTGCATAAAACTTAATGCACTACCTGATAAAAACTTTTGTTCATTTCAGCACTTTTCCCCACTAGAGCTGATGTTCATCTTTAGCTTTAGTCAGGCCTAACTTCTTCCTTTGTAGATTTCTAAACTGAAATAATAAAACAATGCTTTTTCCCTCTTTTTCTTATAGGGCATAATACACTATGTTTGTGTGACAATAAATATTAAGAGTGTAAGTAATAATTTAAGTTGATCATCCCAATATTTCATATACTTTGTCATAGCTTCCCAACTAAAACATCTTCTAACATGTTTTTCAGGGACATCTTAAGAAAAGCTTTAAAAAAACTTCTTAGGGAACAAATACACATAGTTATGAAGTATATACAACCAACCTTTCTTTTCTCTCTAGGGTATGTTAGCCTCTATTTAAGTTGCTTAAATTATGTCAACATAGGACCAAAAATCTTGATGAAATAAAATAAACAACAGAGACAAAACAAACTATAAAATCAGTTTTTCATTCGCCTGTATCTTGTTTAGGAAAGATAATAGAAATCCCAGACGGTAAACTAAAATTTTCAAGTTCATCTCGATATTTTTTCTCTGGAGAAGCAACACAAACTAAAGGAGATAAACATCCAGGACAGAGAGGAGACATTCCACAAACACTTGATATGTAATACCTATCATTAGTTAAGGGCCTAAGTTCTAAATCCAACCTATATGAGCTATGTAACTGGGAAAATTTTTTACAAATCTATACCCCAGTTTCTTTATGTTCAAAATGATCTCATAGTGGTATTTACCACACACATCGTTATATTAAATAAATTTATACTTATCAGTGCATAGTGTCTGACAAGTAACAATTGCTCAAAATACGTTAGCTCTTCCCATGTTGATTTTGATGAGAATAGCTGTTTTGCTAGAAGCATAAGCTCACATTAGTTCACACAATATACCTGAAAAATGTAACTATTACTTCCTCAAAAATTAAAATACGTATTTTATGAAACATATTTAATTCAAGAAGACTTATCTTAGATAATATGTAAGATATATTCTTTTTTAGAATAACCAAGAGGACAATCCTATAGAAATACATTTTATTTTATGAATCTTTCAGACTGAAGACTTAGTCTGCCAGTTTTGAATTATATAACTTTAGAGCTATTTATTTCTTTTTCTAACATTATGGTCATCATATAGGTAAGTTTTATCCATAAGTTTTAAATAGCATACTATGTGAATATTTTTTCCATTTATAAGCCATATAAATTATTTGTCCAATGATGTTAACTATTTGTTTAGTGGGCACTGATAGTGTAATTGAACTATAACATGATGTACTAATATTTGTGCTCCATTATGCTCTCTGTCAAATAAATTTTCTTTAAAAAAAGAATACAGATTGAGTTTGATGTCGAATTTACCTTATTTAAAAATTTGGAAAGCCGGTCAATGAGGTGCACTCTTGTTCATCTAAAAAATTCAATGCAAACGAACCAGCTAGAAAATGGAATTTAGAACATTTCAATACGTGAAAATCAAAATCAAAATGTCAACTTCTCTGACTTGGAGCAAACTGAATCATGAACTAAACCCTCACACTATGTAAATATATAAAAACTTAGTAAGCTCCACGAATGTTCTTAGACTTACATATAATATCTATTCCAACCAATAGCATAAAAAGTTTAAAAGTTAATTACTCTGTAAGATAAAAATACTTATATGCATTTGCCTCAAGGTTTAAAGTATAAAGGGTTCTAGCAGTTGTTTCACACTCAAGGGGAAAAAAAGAAATATCAATTTGACACCAGTCATGAAAACTACTGAAGAAGGACTATTTTGTAGTTATGGTTTGCCTTTTCCATGAGGAAGGCAATACTTAGTATAATCTTTGTTGAGAGGCAACAATACTTTAGCAGTGTTCTCTCACATTAAATGTACTAGTTACTCCAAAATCGAATCTCCACATTCCCTCTAGTCTTAGTATGCTCACCTTCACAAAGGCCAGAAAATGAAAATTACACACACATTCACACACATACACACAATGCATCCCCAAAAGTTAAAAATCAAATAAAATGTTCTTCAATTTCTCATGCCTAGTTTGGAAAATTTGTCGTAAGAAATATTTTATAAAAATCAAATCTACATGTGACTTTCCAGTCATTGAAGATTCTTAATGGTATATGAGACTGAGAATTATTCAGTTTTCCATTGATAGAATAGAAAGGGTACTAATCACACACCTTTCCTGGGTATTCCATGCTATTCTATAAGAGCTAAAGACATATGGATTCCATTCTTACAATGTAAGTGTTACAAAGAAATACTATTTGGGGAAGTTTGGATCAGATTAATTTTTCTGAGCTTTATTCTATCTACTTGACAAGATATCCAACCTTCTTGGTAAATATGTTAAAGTTAACACCCTTCTCTCTGCAAGCAAAGTAAGTAATAATCACAGCTATGAGATCATTCCCATGTACTATCAAACATGATCTACTTTCCTTTCTTTAATAAAATCTCCCCAGCATTTAATTTTTAGTTTTCTTAACTTTTTTTTAAGATGGCATACCTTTTCTAAAACAGTACTCAATTTTATATTTATGAAAACACAGAATTCTGTGCCTACCTTCAGTATTATCATTATGACTACTTTTTATCCAAGGGGTAAAAAAAGGAAGCCAATTTTTCAAAAACAGAACTTTATATAGAGAAATTTGAATTGGTCAAATGAGAGGTGAAATACGCACCCTGACAGTAGTACTGACAAAGCAAAAAGTATCCAGCCAAACTTAAAGAATTTCCTAAATTTGCTAATCATTATTTTTTAGACCAAGTTTCCACCCACCTACCCCCACCATTATATCAGGTTGAAGTGTCTAAAAGAAGATAGACCCCCAAAGAGCAGTTTAAAATGCTTTAATTTTTCTAATGTGATACTGTTCTTTTTAAGGGTTCTTTCATATGTGATCAGTCAGAGATACTGACTTTTGTGAGTTAACACAAAAGTGAAATAGCACTTTTAAGTGCTGTCTCTCTTTGGAGATTTAATGCACTTTGTAATATCTCTGAGATCAGTCAGGGAGAGACGAGAAAAAAGAAACTTGATTTTGAGTCTGGACCAAAGCTCGGTGACTTGAGAGGCACCTAAACATAATGAAAGGAAGAAGTTTCAAAGAGAAAGTTGGCAGCTATGACCAGAATCCACAGGGCTAGCAGGACTGACATCAACCAGAGGCAGATTTAGAGGGGTACCCTATGATCTCTCTTGATACCATTGACACTTCAAGACCCAGTTTCATTGGGGAACAGTCCAGTAAAAGAGCATCTCCAAAGGACACAGCATGGTTGCGGTATTGAGAAAGACATGAAAATGCCAGCACCAAGGGCCTAAAGCTGTCTTTTTCTCCTCCAAAGATCACATATATCTGGGGAAAGCAAAAGTCAACATCTGAAACCTGCTTTTTCAAGCTTGACTTGAATGATATAAAGTTGGCCGTATAATAGCTAGATGCTTACCTTTCTTACCTTTCTGACCTAGGTTCAGTCTAATGTAAGAACAAGTCATTAGCTGATTCCTGGTAGTCTTCACTTACCTCCTGGTGAATAACTTTCTACTCTAGTATTTTATTTTTTTAATTAAAGTAACTGTCAGCTAAATTTGTGTCAAATACTGAAAATCAGCATAGAATGCTCCCATCAACTGGTTGTTCCCAATGTTTTCAAAGATCTATGTATTTCTGCTAACAGCTCTGAAGGTTGAAGTTGATGCCCAAGTAGCTATGTATGAAATGTAAATTCTAAATTGGGTATAAACAGTATCTGAACAAATAATAACAATAATGATCTGTGAATTAAAGAAATCATGCAGCTATTTTAAGCTAGAATGTGTGTGTTGACAAAGGGGGGTGGGTGCTTGAGTTCCATAGACCTTTAGGACACTTATGCAGCATAAGAAAACAAAAATCTGAACAATTATATTAACTATGCATGGGATTTTAAAAGTATGGATCAAATGGATGTATCATGATGATATCGATTCTAAAATGGCATCTTTCCCCAGTTATGGAGGCTAAATTACAGTTGAATGATGGTTATAGAAAGTTTCACAAATTTGCTTATATGAGAATTATGTTCAGAATGAAAAAAAGAATTGAGTGATTTGTCAAAATAACTAAGGGAAAAATATCACTTTCAGTCTACATGCTCAGACAATTGAAGGAAAGAACTAATAATTACCATTTCAAATTTGCTTATGCTCAACGTCAGTATAAGACAGGATTCTGTGCCTGCCTACTGTGTTATCACCTCCAATTTATCATTTTGGATATCTCTTCATGACAGCAAAATATCTGATTAATTTAATGCAAAGAATTAGTTATATTTAGTGGAAAAATTAGCCTAATGTCTTTCTTTCATAGAACATCACTTGAAACTTCACATTTTTAGGAGACTCTTAGCATTTGATGGGCACTTTCAAAGTTCTTTAACTGGAGCCCAATTTCAAGAAATCAAAAACTTCCATACAGTAAAATCAGCACTGCACCTTTACTATTAGCCAAGATATCTATTTTGTGAAACCAATTCTAGAGGAGTTTCTAAGCAACCCACATTTTTTGAAGTAAAGTAAGTTTGATTTCTTTTAATTATTAAGTGAAGTGAGATGAGAATATGTAAGTTTAGTCACAGCTATAAGCTGAATTTACGGAGTCTCATTCCTTATTGTCAAAGTTCTAACAAGATTATCTGATGGCATTCTAAATACTGACAAAGAAAACATAGTCATCCCAAAAAGTACCAGAAATTCATCCATTAGAAAGGTATTTATTAATATGTAGTCTGTGGTTATTTACAAATGAGTATTAAATATCAATGATATAAATAGTAAGCTAAAATATGAAAGTGGTCTTTTGTATATTATAAGTACTTAAAACAAAGTAAGTTTTACCATCTAGCATCCCAAACCCTTCTGTCTCTTTAGGCATTACTTTTTCCTCTTCAAATCTAAACAAGTATCTTATTCTCACATGGAATACCTACACTAAATGTAATCCTTGGCTCTATTTTAAAAAGAAAATTATGCTGCTGGTCTTTACAGAACTACCACACCCAGGAGCCACATATTCTAGAAATAAGTCTACAATTTTGGTCATACATCCATATTAGCCAACTGAAATTCTATAAAAAATAAAACACTTTCTTGTTAGTTTGGGGTGTCTTTTCTATCTCTTACTCTAATCTTTACATAGCTAGTCTATGATTTTCCTATGAATAGTATCTATGTTTCCTTTGTTAAAAAAAATCTATTAAGTCATTCATGTTTCAATCTATTAAGTCAATCCTATGGCAAACATTGGGCGTAATATATATTACTATCTTTTCTACTCATATAAGAGCATAAAAGTTTTCATAAATGTGTCTATATGAATGTTGATGTCAATTATTTCATTCCACAAATATTTATTTAAATCCTACTACATCCCAGGTTCTGAGGATACAGAAATGAACAAAATGGATGAAGTTCTTATTCCCATGGAATACACAATCTAGTGGGAGGAGACAGAATATGTTAAGTAGTAATAAATTTTATCTATAAAATGAAGGCAGAACACACAAACAACAAGAGACTGTAATGTACCCGTATGTACCCATTTATTGTATGATTCAACTGATGCTAACAGTATGATCTTTCTCCTTACCATGACACCCCTCCAGCTGAATAAGTTTTGTTTGCCTAAAGTATAAAGTAGAAGGAAATAATAAGGGAGCTTTATCCAGGAAATCAAATTGTCATTCTATCAGGTCATTGACCTAAAATATTCCCTAATGATAAAACATTAAAAGTTCAATTCAACTAACATTTAGTGGGCAGAATTATGCTACATGATTTAATTTGCATATTCATACCCTCTTATTTAAGATTTGCCTCATCATTTTGATGCTTATTATTATATGTCATTGTACTTTATACTCTACAAAACATGTGATCTGACAAGTCAACATTCTAGCCCTTGAATCTCTTCTATTGCTATATTGTGGAATGCTTCATTATAAGGCAATACAATTATTTGAATAGTATTTATTCATGTCCTCTCTTTAGTTTGGTGGTATCTCAAATTTTGAAAAAAAGTGGCTATACTGGTTTTAAAAAGATCCAGCCAGGAATTTGTTTCTGAGTTCCAATTACTTAAATATTGTTAGCTTTACCTCATATTTCTTTCAAATAATCCCTGGTTTCAAATTAAACATGATTTTCAAAATATTGTCCTTCTTGATTTCACAAAATAATGTTTCTTTCACTAATATAGGAAGGGTGATAAAAAAAAATTCTAGAAATTTAATTATTTTCAATACTATCCACCGATAATAATAAAGAATTTGCTGTCGCTAATTTCTTTTAAATTCATACTCCTCAAGTAGTCTACATAGTTAAATAAGAAGTATGATTCTCATGATTTGTGATTGCTGTCTTTAAAATACACCAATATATTTTTGTGAGTTAAGTTAGTAAGCCCCTAACTTTTCATGAGAACTACTGGAAAAAGAAGCAAAAATGGCAAGAACAGCTGCTCCATAAATAAATATGTCGGCCAGCTTTTCTAGGTAAATATTTAAGTTAAAGTGGAAACATTTCTTCAAATCTTTATTATTATAAAGTTATTCTATCCAATAGCTGATTCCAGGAACTCCACATCGTATAAGGGATTGTTGCTACGAAAATTGTTTGTAATTTTAAGAGCAACTATATTTAGTACGGAATTTCATGATTGCGTGGCAAGCATTCCATACATACCATCTCATTAATCCTCTCTATAATCTTTAAAACTATTAGAACACATTTTTTGAAGAGCTTAATTTGGCTCTGAATCTTCAGCTCCTTCAGAGGACACTTGAGAAGGTATGGAAGGAGCTTTATCTCAATTTGTTACTTTGCAATATCCTTTTTGTGGCATATAGGAGAGAAATGGATATCATTTCTTAAATGATAGTTCTAAAAACATGAGCTATTGGCCCAATTTAATTCTAATTTCACTGATAGCTTAAACACCAGCTTTTATTATGAGAAAACATGTCTATAGTCATGTTCCAATTGCTGTCTTTCTGTGTTTTTCACTGTCCTAGAGGAGAAAAGCATACCCCACAATCTTATCTAAAGGAGGATATGAACCAGAGTTCACATATCAGGAATGATGTATATCTCAACCACGTTGAAGGCAGGAATTTCTAAACTATTTATTTTTGTTTTCCAAAAATATTTACATTGACTAAAATGAGCCATAGATGGTGACAGATTTTGTGTCACCCTTCAGAGATGTATCATCTATTGCTTGAGGCCAAGAAATGAGTAGTTTCCATAATTAGGAAGCAAAATTGAATAATTGGACTGTGGTTCATAAGGGTTTTTTTTCCTCTAAGAAGGAAAACCATGTAAGTCCCAGTCAAGTGGGCTTACTTGATTTATTCTTTTTAAGCACACAATTATCTTGTGCTCATCTAACATAACTACAAATATTCAAGCATAGATATTTTTTCATTCTCCTTCATCAGAATATCCAGACAATAGTTTTCTATTCATTTAGAGTTTTCTTTGAATAAAAAGGTACTCTTTAATTTTAACATAACTTTAAAGAAAGATTAAGAAAAATAAAAAAGTGTTACCCCTAATAAATGAGACATTTGAGAGTCATATGAATTACAACATTGTGAAAAGATACAACTAATTTGACTCATACTTGCCTCTAAGGCAAAGACTTATTTTAATGATTAACATTTACAAATATTGTATTTATTTTATTATACCTTGATTCATTTTAATTTCACATTATGTTGTCTAGTAGAATGTGTTTCACTAGGCAGAACCACTGAGTACTTATAACCTCAGTTTATCAGTGATGATAAACTGAAAAAGTTTTTCAATTGCTTTTTTTCAATCATTCATTCACCAATTCAGCTTATATGAATTGAGTGTCTACTATGTCCTGGCTGCCAAGGATATAACGTTAAGAAGATAAAATTACAGCTATAAAGGAACTTGTAGTCTAATTCCATGAAGGAAATGGACTATTACTGTTAACCTAATTTAAGCCTGAGGGATTTGTTCTAATCCAAACTTTTTCCTTGAGATTTCATCTAATCTTGGGGCCTTCATTAACTCAATAAATTAGCTTTGATTTCTTCTATCTACTGAATGGCACCCTGAAGAAATACCCAAATAGTCAGTGTGTGTGCTACTTTTCCAACTTTCTGAACCAAGGCTTGTTTTGGAAAATGTTGAGTAGATGAATATCTTTGCTTCACCACATTCTTTCTAGTTGACTCATCAACTTTTAAGATATGGTTCAATCATTCAATCCATCCATGAGCTTTAAAGAAAATTTAGAAGGACATGTGGAGCCCTTCAGAAATCAGGCACTAGAAAAAATTTATAATGTGGATATCCTATAACACTAACCATGGTGGGTTATTACTGGTGTTAAAATTTGTAGAGAACTTTCAGGTTTTTGAGTATCTTGAGACACATACAATGTATACAGGAGCTTTTATGTAGGAATCATTCAATGAATTATACAAACACATATGTGTGAGTGTGTGTGTATGCATACTCGTATATATGTGGTACTTCACCTCTGAAAATTTATTTTCTTGGAGTCACATATATATGTGTGTGTGCTTATGTGTATATACATACCTGTACACAACAAATGGAGGAGTTAAATTTCTGGGGCCTCTAAACTTTAACATTTTCCAATAGTTTTGCCTAGTCCCTACAATTAAGTCCTAGCCCTTTCTCTACATATTATCACCAAATGTTGGCAGCAATAATGTGTCTGAAAGTATTATAAGGTCATTCCCAGAAATACCATCTCTCAGAGAAGCAATAACCTTGGGCACACTGTTTGATCATGGTACATCAAAAAATTACAAGGGTAAAGTGGGACAAGGAAAAATGGGTGTTAAATATAATACCATTTCTAGAAATATCCCAGTGGTCGCATGTCACAACTATAAAAATTTAAAAGTTAGATTAGCTTGTTCTTTATTTTTAAGTTTGATTTTTAAAAGAATGCATATATTTGTTACTTTCACTAAGAAATTTTCATATAACATTATCACAAAATATCTTATTCTAATATTATATGTAACATTATTATTTCCAATATATCAATATTAGGAATGAATCAATACACTGGAGGAAACATCACCTAGCTTTGCTTTGCATCTGCGTTGCTAAATAATTTGTATTTTTAAGTAGAGTTTTATATAACAATTATATAAGCAAAGGATACTTTTATCAATCCCTATAGTATTTTTCATGGCTGCAATCAATGTTTCCATAAATTTTTTGTCTACTTAAGTTAAAGTTGATTCGTATATATATTTCCCAACAGTAGAATAATTCAGATATTTTCACAGGATGAACATTTAAATTTTAAGTAGTAGATGGCAGTTATTGTGTAGCTTGTAAATAAGAAAAATAATGCATAACAAAATTGAGAGATAAGTATAAATACTTCATTGATGTCACTAGCCTCTGCATTTTTAAAAAATAATTTTTCATCTCTGTGGTACCACTTTCATCTTCAGATGCTTAGTAGCTTCATGGTCTCATTAGACACCTTCTTTTATCTATTCATATAGTTTTCAGAAAAGAAAAACAATGTATAGCTAATTATGTTAACTGTCTGCTAGGTATTTGCAGATTATTACATTATTTTATTTATTATTACATTACTATGCTTTAAGCCAATAGACTATATTGCTAAGGATGGTAGGTCCTAGAACCTGACCTAAAGTCCTTCAGGAAGAAATAATTTATGGGCACTTATGGGAATGGAGAGGGATGGTTTTCTATAGTTCAGCAAGCATTTACCTAGCATGTACTGTGTGCAAAGTACTGAAAATGGCAAGAAAGTCGGTGCATTCATTCCACACCACACACAGAGTCTTTTGGCAACATGGTTTCCATTATATATTCCAAATTACCCTGGTTGGCCAATTCACAGAACTGTAGTTGATTTAAACGCAAATTAAAAGTTTAATAATTTGATAATACTGTAATTTTTCACCCCTTCAGGTCTACCTCCAAGACTTAACTGATTGAATAGGCTCACTCAGCTCAAATATATTGTGAAGATGTTTTAACCATATTAATCTTTTATTTATGGAATGTCACTAAATAGCATTTTGCCTATAACTGTTCTCTCTTTTTGCTCTGAACTTAATGAACTAACTTTTAAAGAAAGTTATTAAACATGGACACCCAGCACGTATAACCATGTATTTGGGGTCTGAGAAGGAAAAATAATGAAAGTGAATAACCAGGACATGTGTTCACTAATTTCTTTCTTTCCCCGCAGAATGAGGATAATTTTATAAGGAGGTCAACATTCATGTTTCACAAGAAGTTTTCTCCCTGCTAAATCATAGTCTGACTACCTTTAGAAATGAATCCCCCTAAGAAAACTAAAAATCAAAAAAACTAGTACCTCAGGAAGTTGTACCTCAGAGCTCTTCTGAATTCGTTTCCTCACTTTAAATTCATCCCCCACTACTCTGCACTCTTCAAGGGTATACTGAAATAAGTCACAAAGAGTTCTGCTTTTCCCCCTGCTCTCATTACTTCCTACAGAAAGAAAATGTGCTCTATTCTCTTCTGCTCCAAACTGAAGTAACTGTTCCATACATTACATATCTCACTGTGGGTTAGCACATTGTCATAGAGATAACTCAACTTAACAGCTGATTGGATGTGTAAACATGCCAATTCTACAATAGTCCTTTCTAAAAACTTGTATGGCACCATGCAGGATTTTCACAAGTACCCTAAATAATTCTATCCTAAAATTCTGTTTTACAATCAGGATCCAGTCTCCTGCTTCTTAAGGGAGCAATAAGAGAAGAGGAAGGCAAGCAGAGAATGATGTTCAAATGGGTTTGGGGAAATCAAAGGACAAAGAAGATTGGTGCTCACTGCTCACATGTATTGTACTACAGTAATCAGAAAAGCTATACCACCCTGGTGTTACCCTCTCAACCAGCACGGATGGTGCAGGAGGAGGTGAGTAAAGATGACTCAGTGGGGTGTGTACTTATTTGTTCCTGACACAATCTATGCTCCAGTAAGTCAGAGGAACAGCTAGAAGTTTCCTGTGGCCCTAAAGAGAGGCAAAAAATTGCAATGTCTTTTGTATCAAGGAGATTATTAAAGCAACTATGAAAGAGAAGCCATGTAGGTTCATAAGGGAGGGATACAGGTGGGCTGTGCTTAGTCTAAAAGGCAAACTCTTTAGGTAAATAGATGCCCCTGCAGATGCCAATTTAGGTGATGGCAACGATGGCATGCAAGATGCTTATCCCCACCTCCAAGCTAGGCCACTGCATAAGCCCCAGAAATACAGATTTCTACCAACAGACATGGGTGGAGAGCACCCTGAATGGTTGACATCATTTTCCAAATGAAAAACTGAAGTAGAACCTAAGTTCATTTATAGAAAATTACAATGTTATGCTTCTTACACAACTGTGATTAATTATTGAGACTCATTCCTGACAACACTGTCATTTGTCACTAAATGATGATCACTTCTGCTAACTGAATAGAAAAAAGATTGGATTACCAAAAAAATAAAAGATATACTCAAATAACATACTCACAACTTGGTCTAGAAAGGCTGCCATTTATTTACTGGGTCTTTGTTTTCAGGATTCCACATAAATATGGAGAATAACAATTTAATCATATGCTGTAGCTTCAATGATGGTTTACTCATAAAAATTGGATTATAAAAGTATCTATGTTACTTTTATGAATTGTGATTTCTTAATTTTACATCAATATCATTGATGCCAAAATGATGGGATAAAATATAACTCAGTTCCACAAATTTCTCTCCTGGGGTAAGACTGGGGGCAGATAGCCCAAGTTTTTAAGGTGAAGTTTCTTCTTTGATTTTCTTCACATCTACTAATACCACTACCTAAGTAAAAGCTAAACCCAGGTCTTCAGTAATTTCAAAAACTCTTTGTACTTTTGGTTTAAATGTCTGCTTTTTAATAAGAAAATATAATTTGTTACCAAATTCAAAATACTGAGAATTGTTTTTGCCCTCTGTGAAAAAGAGCCGGTGTGTGTGTGCCTGGTAGCTCCACCTCAGCTCGTGGTAAGGCAATTCCCAGTTTACTTAAATGAACCTTAGAATTGTCCTTATATGTAGGTGAAAAGAATAGGAATCTAAATAACATGAATTAAAGATCAATAAAATGAGAATCCACTGAACCAAAATGAAAAAGGAAATTATTTCACCTAACACTGTCTATACTGGAAATTTCAAAAGAACACAAATCCATTAGTTGTATCATATGAGATAAGGCTTAGAATGCAAATGCATTTTGCAGGACAAATTGACAAGTTCAATATAATTTGTAAATGAATGATATCAGACTTTTACTGAAAGTTTTCACTTTAATAAAAGCAGTTGCAGGGAGAGTCTGAAGGCAGTGGATGCCCAAATTTAACATATTGGGCAGGGAGGGGGAATGACACAGAAAGAGAAGGCAGTGTTGCATTAGATTAATGTCATAATTAGTCCCATTATCCAGCCATACTGGGACTATAGTGATTCTCAAATAGTTCTTGACACCTCAAATGTACTACTGTGTTTCATTTCTTCAACATATTTATTGAGCTCCTACTATCTCTCAGGCATTCAGGATACAGCAGTGAACAAAATTAATGAAACTCCCTGCCCTCAAAGAACTTCCAGCCAGGACAATAAGTATATAAATAAGCACACTATATATTATATTAGAGTTAAAAGAGCCTCAGAGATGGATAAAGTAAGGAAAGAAAATAAGATTTTGGTATTGGTAGGTTTGTAATCTTAAATTGGGCACTGATAGAAGGTATAGAAAGGTAATTGAAGATCTGAAAGAGATGAGGGAACAAGACATGCAACCATGCTGGGGGAAGGGCATGATGAAATATTGGAAAAGCCTGGTGTGGAAACAACTTTGTTGCATTTCACTCCAGCCATGTCTGTGGGCCCCCTTCATAGTATATGTAGTTCAGCTTATTGCTGGGATTTCTAACTCTGTTCACATAATTTTATATATATATATATATATATATATATATATATATATATATGTATAATACACATAAGCATGTGTGTTGATATTTAGGTACATCCTCACACACAATTATGTATTTATACTTATTGTATAAATTCTATTTATGAAAAAAATTTTTCATGATCAGCATTTCAATTGATCTTATCTAATAGACAGGAATGGGGCATAATGCATTAGACTAGAAAGAAATCTTTCTGTTCTCTGTATATCTTTCAAAATAAGAGTTATAAAGCTTATCAGAGTATTTTTAACTGAGAGGGTAATTTAGAGACAAAAATGAGAATACACACTGTTATAGCTCATTAAGTCTTTTTAAAAAAATAAGCTCCCTAATTTAACAGTTAAAGACCTAATAAATTTTATAATTAGGAGCTACTGTACTTCTTTTTTAAAAACTTTATTTTCATCTTCGGATGAAAATTATGACAATTCTGCAATATCTTCCTAGTTTAAAAAAATTACTATATATTTTTGTGAAATTCAAGGGACACCGTCAACCCCAGTGAAGTCAGATTGGCCCAGATTTGCAACCCCGTTTATCTTCATAAGGACAGTCTGACTGTGACACCTCACCTTACATTCTACAGAGGGGCTACATATAATATTAAGGGATTTTTACAGAAAAACATGCTGCTTAAAAAAGAAAGAAACAGCCTTTCTGTAACAAATCAATGTATTGCAATGCATCCACTCAATAGCTGCGGCTTACATACGATTTGGGAGATTTTGTAAAAGAGAAAAGGAGAGAAGGAAATGAAGGCAAGAGGAATGGGAAGGAAAATGAAAAAAATGATACTGCCTAGCTACAAGCTGCAGAGGGAAATTAATATTCAAAAGGTTAAGGTGTCTGTGAAATGTATGTAATGAGTAACACTCATAGTTTGTTACTATAGGTTCATTGCCTCTAATGTTGAGGACGGCACGTGGATAATTTACGATTCCCATTGTCCCCTCTGCAGGGATTAATTCTGAATTATTTATGTACCTATATACGCAGAGAACTGAAACATTTTAGTTAAAGTCAGCGACTCACTCATAGTCTTGAAATTATGCAGCCCTTGTTGCTAAAAATGATGTTAGCCTCTTGTGATTTAAGTCATAACATTTTATTTTCAGTCCCACTGAGAGAGAAGGCATACAGGAGGGGGTAAAAAAGATATATTTTTTTCCAGAATAAATCTCAGAATGCATTTTTTAAAGATGTAAATAGATAATGGTAATTTTGTTGAGTCAAATTATTGTTGTAGAGAGCATGTAAGTAAACCTTTATTTTATTCATGATTTGTGATTTTGTATTGGAATACTCTCTGACTTGTTTTCATACTGGGATCTTTAAATACGAAGCCTCTGCATTTCAATAAAGGGAATTCCACCTACGTACTAATTAATCAAAGAATGAAATTTCATTTTTGGAAAATTGTTCTAATCCATCAGATTTCACACCAAACCATTTCATTTAGTCAACTGAATTCAGAAAAAGTACTATTTCCACTTACACTCCTGCGATTACTCACTGTTGTTAAAGGCTCCTTTGACTATATCAGAATTAATGAAAAAAAATGCAGGTATTACACACTTCCCTGAAAAAATAACAGATTATATTCTGAACTCCATTATGTGTTTGATAGGTGCTAACCTTGTCAGCAAAAGACTATCTTGAAATTTTTAAAAAAGTGCAATTTGAAACATTATGTATATTTAGCATGCATTATTTTGCTTGTTTTGGTGTAAATTATAGTTTCCCATATCAAAATTTTGATTGAAAAAATCAAAATGCCTTATATACAATTCTTTTTAGAAAAAAAATGTGAATTATAAAAGTCTCCAAACAACTGATCCTGTGCCTTTGGAATTCAGATTACTCAGTCTCTTCTGATCTTAGGAATCATGTTTCCCTAAAAACTAGGGTGCATCTCAAGTAGACACAATGCTGGATAGGGTATTGAGTATGAAAATAGATAAGGAATTCGAAGTTTGCAAGAGCAAAAGAATTTATACATATATATGCACCTATAAGACATCAATTTCCCTTTTAGCGCCCACCCCATACAATTCAACAATTGCTAATAAATTAGGAGGAGGGGCATATTGATGTACTGCTTGACTCTAACACAAAGAAGTGTAGTTAGCAAAAAGCTGCAGTGGGTAATGAACAGTATTTTAACTCGGCAGTTTAACCTCCTTGTCTGTCAGCTGTGACCTTTTACCAACCCCAATGAGAGTCTGATTTCTCACTTTTGCTACTCACTGCTGGATGAGTGAATGTAGAATTTGACAGCAAGAGGTTTTACATGAAAAGGAAAGGTACTTAAAAAGCATGTTTTGTGATGATAGGCTACATTTATTCACTGTTCATTACGCTGGGTGCAGCAGCAGCGTTGGTGGATTGATTGGGTGTGAGCGGCTTGTCTGCTGTGGAAGTGAAGAGGCGTTATTGACCTGCATGGGAGCCTGAGTGACCTCTAGATGACCCCCTTTTCACCTGAAATTGACCTTGAAAACAACCTAGGGTTCACTCCCATTTAAATAGAGGGAAATTCTTCAAGCAGCGTGTGGATTATCAGAATTGATATATTGAGCATTTCCTTTTTTCTTTCCTCCCTATTTTTTTTTTTTAACTTTTACAGAGGTAAATGCGTGTAGGGGGTAAGGTGAATGTTGGCTTTTAAATTTCCAGACCCTGCAGCTGCTCTGCTTGGTGTTTGTACAGATTTGTGGAGGGAGCCAACCAGACTTTAGACTGCTTGATGTAAAATTTTACCATTCATCATTATTGATTATAGTCCACATTCTGTGACAGAGCCCAAACCTTACTATGACAATTGCTATTTCAGTTGTTATGGACCATAATGGGCCATAGGGATGATTTAAAGGAGCACAATAGCTATCTGTAATTACACATGAATAATCCATGAATTCTACACCACAACGCTTATGATCAAACTCTAATAACCAAGGCTTGAGACATTTATTCTTGTTCTATCTTTGGCACCTGTGCCAAAAGTTGCCAATTTATGAAAGTTTAAGCACAACAAACTTACCCCTCCCGTTTTCAAAGTTAAGTTTTCATTCTTAGTTAAAAATAAATCACACTCTTGGAAAGTGATAGAATATTGCCTTTTTACAGATGGTATAATCAGTAATTGAACTTACTTCTTGTTTGGAAAGGATGCCCATTATTATTTCATCAATCAGCATCAAGTAAATATATTAGATATTTGGTAGAATAGCTGGTAGAACCAGAAGAAAGAAAATAGAACATTTATTACTATCGT
This sequence comes from Phocoena sinus, assembly GCF_008692025.1. NCBI lineage: Eukaryota > Metazoa > Chordata > Mammalia > Artiodactyla > Phocoenidae > Phocoena > Phocoena sinus. Next base: position 98,516,383 of record NC_045765.1, on the reverse strand, counting down.
TTTCACTTTTTAAAAAAATGTTTTACTTGAAGCCTTTAGTCTCTTATTTGGCCAAAAAGTTAAAGGAAAAAAAATGAAGAAAGACCATATATTACGTTCAACGGTACAATGGAAATGTGATAGGTCTCACACAAGTTTTAATAACTGTTGAAACTAATACACTAACAAAGGGATTCATATCTTATACCTCAACAGTAAATTATTCTCTAATTTTATGTGGAATGGGGAGATGGAGAAAATGTATGCTCACTGAACTTATGCTAATGCGTGGCCCCTAAGGTCTAGAGTGCTGGCACAAACACACCTAATAAAAAAAAAATCACATTTATTAGTGGATCCTTAAGATATTCCCATGTCTACAATATATATATCTTGGAGTGGAGACCACTCTATGGATATGGTCATTTTAAAGATATTTTTAGGAGTGACCAATTTTTCCCTTGGTATTTCCAGAAGACTCCAACACTTATTATAGATCCAAGAATCAGATATCTATGCAAAGTTTTTGTAAGCTTGCTTCTTCTAGCTCTTAGAATTTGTGTAACCAATGGCTAGATTTAGACCATTTTGAGATTTTGATTTCCTGACAATTTAGGGGAAAAGTTTTGGCAGTGTTTTGGGTCTGTCTACCACGTATTCCAGAAAAGTGTCCCTTCTGCCTGGCTTATGACAACATTTCAGTAGTTCAACCTATTTGGGGCATGGTAGTCTTGTTTAACTCAGAAGCATTTTTCACACTGTTCAAATATTTACATGTGGGGCTACAGGCTTATTAGCAATCTGGTGAAGTATTTGTAAATCTGGATCAAAATTCTGACAGGATATTTATTGCATTGACTTGACCTATTTTCTATCTAAAGCCTTACTCCATAATTCTTGTTTCATATGATGTTAATCCTATGCATAAAAGGCAGTAACCAAGACATTTGTACACAGTAACGCTCTAGCATCCACCCAGGAGGATTCTACTAATCTGAGTTCCCCCGTACCTCCCTCAGCATGTGAGGGAGGTGCTTACACCTGTGACTGTTTCAAAGCTCCATGAGGCCCTAGCTTAACCAATTCATGTTATCTATTACATTTTATTTTCCTCCTCTCTCAATACAGTGATAAACCACTGCAAGGGTCCTCAGCAGGTTAGAGGACTTGCCAATTACAATTATTCTAATTTAGGATTATATTATGCTTTTTTAATTCTTGGGAACATTTTTTCCCTTCAAATCATTCTAATATTGAAAAGTGTTTTGGGTATTCTGTTAAGTGGGTTTCACTGCAAGACTGAAATGTAACACTTAAGTTTTTAAAAATAACTACTTTAAAATTAAATAAAAGATGACAGTTTTTTTCCCCGAGTCAGGTAAAGGATTTTTTTCAAATATTATTTTCTTCTAACTGTTCCCATTTGTCTATACATCAAATAAACTCAAATCAGGGACATGTTTTCTTGAACAGCAAATTCCTTATGGAATACAACAAAAATAAAGACTTGTAATTGGTATGACATTAGAAACCCATGTACTTATCTAGTCAGCCTCCATCTCATCTTTGTTCCTACCTCTCTGTAAAGGGTAAGGCAGTTTTGCCCAAAGGAAGAAATAAAAGGGAATCCTCATTAAAAGGTACATTAACGGAAAAATAATGGCTTTATTGGGGACATGTGCAGAAAGGGATGTTTGAGTAGTAAATGATAATTTACTTTTGAGGTATATTAAAAAGGTTTAATCTTACTGATCATGAGTTAAATTGGATGTTTTAATCAGTTAGTGAGTGCCAAAAATAATTATGCCAGAGTGCTTAGTCTGCAGAACGTGTACACAAAGCATATAAATCCTTTGCTTCCCCAGGGATTTCTCAGAATAACACACAACTAAGAGACAAAAGCGATATCAAACTCATATAAATTAACATTGCAAATGATCTGAAAAATGTAATAAATAACATGATCCTATCACTTTGAATATGCAGCACAAGGAAGGGTGTCCAACACAAATATACGCATCCATCTTCTGTATCCTTACTAAACTTTTTCAGTAAACTTTTATTCCATTTACTTCCTACAGTTCAATTCAAGGTCATTCCTTTCATTGAGAGAGTGGGGCTGGGTGACAGAGCATAGAAATCTGTGTTTCTTTTAGAAATGAATGTGAAAAATAGGATTATTTTCCTAATGAGTTTTTATTGAGGAAGTAAAATTAAGAAGTTGGATCCAAGGACCTTGCGAGTCCTTTGAAGTTCCAAAATTTCTGTGATTTTAAGATTAATACTGGCCACAATTTTGATACTACCAAATAAGTAAGCAATTATAAAGATATGGGTAAAATCATTTCAACTCTTGCATAATGAGTTTTGAACTGAATTATTTCTAAAATACTAACAGTTACAAAGGTTAGTAACTGTTAACTAAAAAAGGTTAGTAACTGTTAACTAACAGTAGACCATATGCTTTATTCCATTTATGTGAAAAATATAAATAATACGTATAATTTTATGTGTTAAATTTGCCACACTCCCTTAAATCCTAATTTAGATTTCTTTTTACAAATCTTACATGAACTAAGTACATCTTGATAGTTTGGTTCATTCACAATATTATAATCTGAAAGGTGATATCTTCACCATTTTTTCCATTGATAATTGGACAATTTTTTTAAGCGCAAACAGCATTTCCTAACATAATAGTAAAATCTTTTGGGCCATATATTACTTCCAGTTACTATTTTAAAGTATTTTTTAAGAGTAAAAAAAATGATTAAAGTTTAGGTAGCCACACAGAAAAAAAATTAAAAGTTCCTAAAATGTGTGTTTCTCTTTAAACAGTAGAATTCACCCTGGAATATTTATTCATGTTTGATGTAAAAGCTTATCGTTTTCTGGAGGTTGATGATTATTGAAAGCTAAAAGAAGAGTGGGATGAGGTTAAGTGAATCATCAGTTACACATCTGATGCTTTTCCCATCGTGTAACTTAATTGGTTTACACTGATTTTGTACTGGAGTATTTAAGGACAACATGGGGGCTTTTCTGTAGATCTGAACAGCTGCTTGATTTGTTAATGAACAAGGTTATCAGTAGCCAATTGCTCACAGCTGAAAAACTGCATGCTCCTGGTTAGTCCATGGGAAAGGGAATTTTTTAGATGTGGCTTTTGTGTTTGACACTGTTGCCTTTTGGGTGATTTGGGTACATCTACCTGTCCCTTTTGTAACCCAGTTTAATTACATGCAAAAGAGAACTACTACTACAAATTTTTACTCTGTGTAATGGATATAAGGATGAGCTAGAATTATTCCTCTTTAGAGCATAGGAATAAATGTGTCCCCTTTATCGTGTATCATGTATCAGTTATCACTACTCTTATTGGGGATCAAATATCCCTTTGAGAAGCTTATAGAGGGTAGAGACCTCTACCCACAAGTTTGTGTATAAGTACACACACACAAGTGCAACATTTTTGCAACAATATGAATATGTTCATATATGTCAGATTAAGAGACAATTCAACAGAATTATTTTGAAATCGACTTCGTTTAGTGCCCAAAGCATGCTACTTTAAATAGAAAAGAATTTCTAACCAATCATATGGGAAAGGAGCAATTAGGTTACATGTAATAAAGTAAAGAAAAATTAAATGTTTTGCTTCAAATAATGGGCCATACCTCATGGACAACAAAATGTATATTTGCAAAAGGAATATACACATTCATTTGTGTTACCTCTCCTAGGACCAGGATCACTGAAAAACTATTTTGTACTTATCTGAGCGATGTAGTACTTCATCAGATATGCAGTTTTCTTTTTATTCTAGATTTTCAGTGTAATTTCAATCATAAGCTAAATAACAGATATATAAGTATATAGTTAATAACCATTCTGAAAATGAGATTTAGAAGTGAGTTCAGTGCTCTTCAATGTGTTATTTGTTATTCTCTCCTATTCCAGTAGTTTCCTTAAATATTATCTTATCCAGAAGAGATACTTTAAATGACTGGACAGTCACAGACTTTTTAAATTTCCTTACTTTACTTACCTTGGTAGTCAATAATTCTTCCATTCAGAGAATACATGCAGAATAATCAAATGCTGAAATGTCAATGGTGATATCTCATTGAAGTTCTAAAAAAGAGATGAAGAAACTTCATAAATACATTTGAACTTAAATTTTCAAGTTAGATTTTTATTTGGTACATTATCATTAATGAACACATTATTTTCATCATTCCATTTCCAGAGAATATTATCTTGGTTTACAAAAATAAAAAGTCTGTTTGATTTTTTTTAACTTGAAATTTAAAAGAAAAAGCCTCCATGGTCAGGCATTATAATTATTTTCTTGCATATTCCTTTGCCGCTCTCTTGATTCTGGTTAAAACTAGATTTCTTCCTCCTCTACTCCCACATACATACAGCTGAATCTGACTAGAGAAAAACACCCCATCATGCTGACTGGTCTCACTTTATATTGCTGTTCATGGCCTACAGCCTTAATGATGTCATATAATCATTAAATATGTCTCTAGTCCATTCACACGTCTATTCTCCTAGACAAGTATTTCGCATCTTCTCACTCTTCAGACCTCCACATCCTCTTCCCTGCCTTGACTCAGCCGATGACAGTTTTTTTCCTTCACTGAAAAAAAACTGAAGCAGAGAAGAACCTCCAAAGAATCTACCTTTCACATTCCCCAGTACATATACTTGCATGCTCTGCCTTCCTGCCTGATGTCATTCATTCAATTTCCAAGCTCTTTTCTCAGTGAAAGTCTGAATTTCATACAAGTTCCCATCTTTCATCCCTACTCAAGGGCATAACACCAGAAATTCTGCCCCTCAGTTAATCCTATAACACTCTTTGCTAGACCTTCCATTGGCATATGGGAAATAATATGCTGATTATGATAATATTATTTCTCACATCTTAAGACATTTTTTTCATCTTTTTGTTCCCTTTTCAGCAAAACTCCTCAGCAGACTTTTCTATTCTATGTCTAATTCCTCTCCTCCTATACTTTATTAATGTCACCCTAGTCTGGACCACCACCACCACCACCACTGCCAAATTGCTCTCTTTGATCACAGCTCCATAATAGTACACCCACTGGTCAATTCCAAGTCCCTGTCCTACTTGGCTTATCAGCAATCCAGAGTTGATTACTCTCTCTTCCTTGAGACATTTCCTTCGCCTGATTTCCAGGCCACAGTCTCATTATTTTTCTCCTCGTGCCTCCTTCTGTCTCCTTTACTGGTTCTTCCTCTTCTGCTAAGCCTCTTAATTTGAATGATACCCAGAACTCATTCTTTGATCTCCTCTTTTCCATCTATGCCCCATTCCTTGGGGATCTCACATTGTTCCATGGCTTTAAATAGTGTCTATATGCTCACACTTGCAAATGTGTATTTCTAATTTAAATATCTCTCCTGAATTGATGACCTGACATAAGCCATGTACATGTCTAATACACAAATCCAATATATGTCCAAATCTGATCTTCTCTCCCCAAATCTGTTCTACCTACAGCCTTTAGACCCCAGTTGATGACAACACTATCCTTTAGGCCAAAAACCATGATTAATCCATCTGCAAATCTCATCAGCTCCACCTTCAAATACCTAGGATCTAAACACCGCTCACTGCTCACCTCTCTGCTACCATCCTAGTCAAAACCACCTTTTTCTCTCATCACCATGGCAGATCTCCCAGCATATACCCTTCTCCCCTACAATTTACTCATAGTGAAGCAAAACAGAGCAATTCTATAAAATGTAGTTATGATCATGTCCTATCACTGTTAAAACTCAGCAATGACTCTCCATTTCAGTTAGAGTAAAAGCCAAGATCCTTACAACAGCCTAAAATTACCAACATGAACTGGGGCTTGCTTCCTCTCATCCCATTTTACATTACTCTCCCTCTTTCTTGCTGATGCCACTCCAGCTCCACGGAACTGCTTGGGGCCATTGCTCTAGTTATTTTCTTTATCCAGACCATTCTTCCTGCAGATATTCATTAAACAAATGCTTTTCTTCCAAGTCTTTGCTCAAATCTTATAATGTGGCCTAAGAAACACATTTAATACTGCAAACTGAACTTCTTCCCCCAAAACTCTTGACCCTCCTCAACCTGCTCTAATTTTTCTTTACATCTATAGCACTTTTCTACTTATAATTCATTATATAATTTACAAATTTATTACATTTATTTTTAATTTCTGTTTTCTCTTATCACTAGACTACAAGTTTCAGAAGGCACCAGTCATTTTCTGTTTTGCTGACTGATGTATCACCACTTTTTTTAAGACCGTGCCTGGCACTTATCCATGAATATCTGTTGAAGAACTTTGGTTAAAAAATTAGCAGGAATTCAAAACATATGTATATTTAATGTCCTTTTGAAAGTTCTCATTAAATATCTCAAAATCTGTATACTTTGGTTTGCAAATCTTAATTTTAAACCTAAAAATTTCAGTTAAATATTCCAATAGTTTCATTTCTTCAAATATTTGTTAAACACTGTCTCTGTAATAGTAGTTTCAAGGAATTCATGTTCAGAGACAAGAGACAGACAAATGTCTACCATAGTATAATATACTATAATAAGTGCTATGATAGAGTTATGCACAGGATATTATGAGAGTATAGGAAACCTAACCTGAGGAATTCTCCACCAGCTGGCAAGGAGAAGGTTCTGAATTGGAGCAGAGGAGGGGATGTCATTTAATCAGTTAATACATAGTATGTGCTTACCGCATGTCAGATGCAGTGAGGGTCATGGGGTAGAAATCCTTTCAGCAAGCTGAGTCTGAAGTACCCATATGACATTTAAGTCACAATAACTTGGTGACTTTTCTATGAACAGGTCTTGAGCCCAACAGTGTTGTCTGGGCTGGAAACCATCCCTATATAACTGGTGGTTGAATTAGGCATACATGAGATTTCTCAAAGAAATAAAGCTATAGATAGAAATTAGAAAATGTAAGATCTATCATAATTTCTAAAAAATCTACTTTATTATTCAAGTATATAATGTAAATCAGATAAAAATTTAAAAATAAAATAACATTAGAAATTAGGAGAAAAAAGCACACAACATATTCCCTATACTCCTCTCTTCCAATTCTGCCAGATAAACTTTTCTAAGATTTTGAAAATTTTTTCTTAATACATATATATTTTATACATTGAAGTGTTAATTTTAAAGATTTCATAGAATATATTGATTTAATAAAGTTTAAGAATTTTAAATGCATTTTATTAGGATTACATATTTTATGACAATCTTTTTCTAATATGTTTTATTTCACAAAGTGATATACATCTCTATATATACTATAAGGACACATTAAGACCTTTGATAAGTTAAAGCTTATCAATAACAAACTACAAAAGTAGAGAGGTAAATTTCCAAGTTATCTGTATAACACAGTATTTAAAGTAAAGTGAATAAATCAGTTAGTAAAAACCAGATCCTATCAGGTGGAATTCAGTAGCTTCTAGCAGTCCAAAGTTCTCACGGAGAACAATTGGGAGAAAGTGATAAAACAGACAAATCATTTGTTTGAAGACATTGGAGAGCTGCTGAGGCACCAAGAACTGGAGGGTCTAAAACTTCAGAGAGGGGAGAATCTTGAGTGAGTGAGCTGACTTTTGCAGCTGCTTTTACCACGGAGCCTTTGCCCATTCTAGGCTTCAACAGGAGACTGAGAATTAGGGTTTTGGACTAATAGAAAGTTACTTCTAGGAAAGAGAAAAACCAAAAGAGCTTCTGATAAAGATTTGGAAGGGAGGCTTAAGTATATGGCTGGGTTTTACCTCAAAAGAATGACCAGATTCTGGGGCTGTACGGAGTAGGAGGCTAAAAGCTAAAGTATAAAACCTCTGAAAAGTAGTTTGAGGATTTTATCAACCTCACAGAATAAAAGAATATGAGATCTGCCAAGAGAATGGGGCCACAAAGTCTTCTCTATCCACTCAACTGGAAACTCTAGAGGTTCAGGATGAACCAGTGATAGGCCAAGCCAAATCAGAGCTACAGTGCAGCATCAAAGCAACACATCCTTGATTCGCTCAGGTGATCAGCTTTCACTACTTTTGTCTACCAAAGAAAAGAGTGAACCCACTCTAAAGAAAGATAACATCAGCTGCAGCCCCCACAGCTTTTATATATAATATTTGACATTTAATCAAAAATTATTTAGCACACTAAAGACAAAACTCTGTGCGTGAAAACCAACAAGGAGAAAAAAACCCACTCAGGTCCATAGATCATCTAATTGTTAGAGTTAAGGGACAGGTTCTAAAATAATTATGATAAATATATTCATGAGAATGAGGGAAATGAAGATAAAAGAGGGAAAATTTTAACACTGAATTAAACCTTTAAAGAGAATCAAATGGAAATTCTAGAACTGAAAAATAAAATATCTGAAATTAGGGACCTATTAAATGGTATCAACAGCATGTTAGACATAGCAGAAAACTGTTCAACAGAATACAATATGTCCAGGTCAGCAGACTATATCGAAATGATGAACAAAGGCAGGGGGAAGGAAAGATACATTAAAGACAACGAAAAGCATAAAAGATGTGGTACAAGTGAAAACAGTCTAATATGTATGTAACTGGACTCCTAGAAGAAGGGAAGAGAGAGAGAGAGAGAGAGAGAATGGGAGGTAAAGAATATTCGAAGAGATACTGGCTGCAAATGTTCCAAAACTTATAAAAGACATTGACCCATTGATTTGAGAAGTGCTATGAATCCCATGCAGAATAATTACAAAGAAACTATACCAAAGCACATCATAAGAAGATTGTTCATAAGACAAAGACAACTGAAAGTTAATCAGCAGTGAAAATGAATGAGCTACACCACACACACACACAAATCTATGAATCTAAAAATGAGAATCTTAAAAAATCTATGAATTTCTAAATGAGAGAAGGCAGGCACAAAACTCTATGTTCTGCATAATTACATTTATATAAAGATCAAAAATAGGTAACTCCAAATATTCAGTGCTATAAGTCAAGAGGGAGAATAGTGACTAGAAAGAGATACAAGTCAAATCTGGGGTCTAGTAAAGTTCTAATTCTTAATCTTGGGGCTGGTTACAAATAGATATGTTCACTTTGCACAAATTCATGATATACGTTTAGGATACTTTACTTTTCTGTATGTATTTTATGCTTTACTAAAAGTTTACATTAATAAAAAAATGGATACTGTAGGAGGAGAATACAGTCCCAGGTCAATATGGTGGATGGAAAATGGAAGTTAAATAAGAATCAACTAGGAAAGTTGGATTTGGCCCATTGGGATTGTCTACCTGAAATAGGACTCAAAAACATAAAAAATGAAATGATCATAATTATTAAATAGCCTTAGGAAGTTCTGTAATAAACAAACACAAGAACCTGTGAAAAACATTTTGGTAAGGAAATGTTTAAACCTCCCCAAATTCTGATTTCTGGATATTGACAATGCTTTAACTAATGGCAGCAAAGAACAAATCTTTGAGTCAGGTAAAAATTGTAGGATTTAATGTTCTAAGGAACCAAAAGAAAGCAAACGAAAATAAAAATCTCATTTTTTAAAGTAATAAATATATACAATTTTACCATTTTTTACACAGTACTGCCAACTGTATAATTTTCTAGTGGATTTCCTTCTTTTCAGCCTTGATTGTTTGACAATTTTTAAATAATGGTAATAGAATTTAAGTGAAAATAGAAAACAAAATGTGAAATGCACAAGTCAGTAGGGGTGTATATACTTAGGCATAGAATTAAGGTGTAAATTTTTGGAAAAGGATATAATTCTAGCTTACTTATGGGGATTACAGATATGCTACATGATAAGAGATGTGACAGAAAAGCTGATTCAGTAGCAATAATAGTAGGTGACATATTAGCAATATAACTAAGTGCCAACCAAAGTCTTTCACAGTTACTATGCCAGGACTAAAATAGAAATCAGACACGTGTTTCTATCAGATGGGGTTCACTGGTAAGATGCAGCTGTTGCAGTCAGCGCAGAAATTGAAGATAAATAAATTCATACTTTAAGAGCTTACAGCATCTTCTGGTAATTGAAATTCAGGTTTCATTTTAAATGACACAAAGTACCAAATAATGAGGCATTAGGTGATTTCAAACACCTTGCCAAGTAGTGAGTCTCAAAGCACACATCAAAAATCTCTACATAATCATTTCTTTTCAGTTCAATTAATTCTTACAATGTACTGTGGCAAAGACTGATAATTGCCTCTCAATATCCATTCCTCACCTCTTTTTTACCAACAGAATCCCAATTTTTGATGGACTGCCATGCACTCAGCTAGAAGACTACATTTCCCAACTTCCTTTGCAGATGCAGCTATGTGACTGAGATTGAGTCAGTAAAATGAAAATTAAGTATATACTTGAAGAGAGGGGAGTCATCCCTTATCTCTTCTTCCCTTATCCTGTTTTCTAGAACATACATATGACAAATGGAGTTCCACTAGCTACCTTGGATTCCATGGGCACACATTAGGAGTGAGAGAGGGATGATCTAAAAGGAACACGATACCCGAGTAGCTTTGGAGCAGCCAGACCAGCCCTGTTCTGCCTACCTCAGGGAATTTTAAACACTAGACAAAAATTAACTTTCTAGCCCACAATTATTTAGAAGCGGTGTAATATGCAACTAAACCTAAATCTGATGCAAGTACATATTAAATATAGGAAGTGGTGTGTACTTGCTGTTACAAAAAAATACAAAAGAGAAATAAAGCTCACTTTTGCACAGTGGAGGAAACCTTAGAATTTAACATGAGTGGAAGCGTAGGCATTGTTCACGCTGTTCTTCAGTAAGTGAAAAATGATACTTTGGTCAGAAGTGCGATTTAATCTTATCTTTCTGATCTAATTTAAAGAAGGTAATTTAGATCTATTATCTGCCATAATTAAGAAGTCAAATGAAGATTAAAATAAGTCAAGATCTCATTGGGTAAAATATCTAAATTATCTTATGAATACACTAGACATTTGAAGAGTGAATTCGGATAATCACTTCCATTCATTAAATGTATTCAGGGTTCTGAGTTATGCGTGTTGCATGATCGTTGTATTGTAATCTAATGATAACATAAAGATAAACCTAATCAGTTGTGGACAATACAAAATACCAAACCAAACCAGCCATTCCTTAATTCATATGGTTATATAAATCCGTGTTTAAGACTCACTTAAAATAAGAAAGACTGAGCTTCCCTTGTGGCGCAGTGGTTGAGAGTCTGCCTGCCAATGCAGGGGACGCGGGTTCGTGCCCCGGTCCGGGAGGATCCCACATACCGCGGAGCGGCCGGGCCCGTGAGCCATGGCCGCTGAGCCTGTGCGTCCAGAGCCTGTGCTCCGCAACGGGAGAGGCCACAAAAAAAGAAAGGCTTAGAACTATGATTCTCTTCTTGAAAGCACCACCAGAACAATACTGGATCCTCTGCTTTCTGCCCTCTTGATCAGCAATTAGAAAACAAAAATCAAGATATAACTAGATATAATCCAAGATAAAACTGACTCTGAGATATAAGAAAAAATTTCCCTAGAGTTCTGAGATCCATGCATAAGTGTCTTCTGCTCCTGAGAGAACAATCGTTCTGAGTTTGCTTTTCAATGAAAAGTATGTAATATTATTTGGTAGGAAACACCCCCGGTTCATATAGATTTAGGACACAAAGTCCAGTGTGAGTTCAGAGTTATTTTGTAACCAGAGCACTTAAAAGCTTGTAATAGTGAAAGAAATAAAGAAGTAATTGTTCCAACTATTTATGTATGTATATTTCTGTTACATATATGAAATCATGCTACCATCGAAAAATCCCTATTTAGGCCTCGTTCTGTAGCTGTGTACACCACACAGACATATTTAAATATATCCAAAACATTCACAGGAATAACATTTCAAACATTTACCCTTCCTGTGGGCAACCACATTTTGCCTTGAAAATTACTCCAAACTTTCCTATTCTCTAACTCTGATAAAATGCTCTTAGGTTCCTGGTTTGAACACCCAGTATTGATTCAATGTCGTTGCTGTTATACGTCCACAGATTCTTTTCAATTCCTCCCATAAAGAGAGGGAGTCTGGGGAAATTCTCTGGCGGTCCAGTGGTTAGGACTCCACGCTCTCACTGCCAAGAGCTCAGGTTCGATCCCTGATCAGGGAACTAAAATCCCACAAGCCACACAGTGTGGCCAAAAAAAAAAAAAAAAAAAGGGAGAGAGAGGAAGTCTATTTCCCTACCCACTGAATTTGGGCTAGTTTTATGATTTGCTTTATAATGAATAACATATGACAGAATTGAAGTTGAATAAGCTGTGTACAAGTTGTGTGATGTTGCCCTGAGACTGGCGTGTGAGGAGCCAATCTAGACTCCTGTAGGGTAACAGCCCATGAAGAACTGAGGCTCCTCAGCCAACAGTCTATACCATCTGCCATCTTGGGCATTCTAGCCCAGCAGATTCTCCAGTGCAATGTAAATCACCTGAGAAACCAAGAGGCAAAAATCAGCAAAGGAATTTCCCAAACTCATGATAGATAGTAAACCGTTGCTGTGTTAAGCCAAAGAATCTAAGGCTGGCTTGTTATGAGGAATAGATAGTTGATATAGTATCTCATCTTATTCTCTCCCAGTAGACCCCCAGATTGATGACTTGGGTTTTGAACCATCTAACTTAGTTCTGGCTTTTTTCAAATATCTACTATTAAAACACAACTTGAGGAACATTTTCCCCCTATTTTCATGGTCTGCAGCCATGGTAAAGATATCCAGTCTTTGAACTACTACTGTCTCTGCCTCACCCAGGCCCTGTAACTCTGTCCTATTTATTGTCTACCTCCTTCTCTGGGATGCCACTGACCTGGTCTGCTCTGCCTATACACCAGAATGGAATCCTTAGATATCAGTCAGATTCACATAGATTCACCCAGTAAGGTTCTTCTTTAATGCCTCGAAAAAAAAAAGTTAATTCTGTACTTGAAAATGGCCATAGGATGAATAAACAAGGACAAAAATGCACACCTTAAACTATAAAGAATTGATTAAATAGATAATTTAAGAATATATATATAATGTAATAGATATTGGTTGACATACCACGAAGTATAAAATCTTGAAGTATACGTGTCCTGTGGCTTGGGGGCTAACTACCAAGCTTTCCTCATTTGGGTATAGGTGAAGTCTTTAAACTTAAGTCCTCAAATACCTAAGTCCTCATTCTGCTTTGAATAGCACAGGCTTGGTTTTATCCTCTACACATATTTTAATCTTCTAGTTCTCAAACTGATTTGCTAATTGCAGAATAAGCTTGGCCTATCATCAATTGTTCAACGCCTAGTCTGAGCTTCATACAGATCATCAACCAAGATACCATGGTATAAACATTTCTGATCCTGAACAGTGGGTAGTGTATCCATGTAATTACAATAAATATTCCTATAATGTACTAGGATTTCTGCAAAAGTTTCATTGAAAATCGGATTCATGAAGTGACTGATGCAATCGTGACAACAGAGGTTTCTGTAGTTTCTGCTTTTCTATTGAGAAAAATGTAATAGATTGATTGTGGCATTGGAGATTCTCTCCCTTAATTGTCACTTTTTATTTATAATCAAGTGCCCTTACATTTTATTCAAAGCATTTTCTCACATAACTATGTATACCCATTGCAGACTATTTAGAGTCTCCCAGCTATCAGCTGCTTCCTCTAATTGTCTGCCATCCCAAATTAAACTATTTAACCACTGTTAAGTTTTTGTGAAATTCTGGTGTATAGCTAAGTAAAGTTAATGATATTTTTAATAGCCTTCTCCTCTTCTGTTAGTAAATCCTTAAATATTTCCTCCTTTCATGGAGCTCAGAGAATATGGTCTACTATATGTACTAGAGAATCAAAACAATTTATATTTTTATACAATTCTTTGGCCAAGATGAAGCTTAATATACAAAGTCTAGAAATACAATATATTTTTATCAAAATAGCCCACACTTTTTTGTGTTCAATAATGGAAAGACAAAATTAGACCTTTCTGCAAACTTCCATTCTGCACATCTGGGTCAATTTAATCAATGCTGCCCCACTTGTTAAGTTAATTCCTATTTCTCACCAAGCGGAGGATATAATGCCTACTCTAGGGTAATGGCATGGTAATTCTACATAAAGTCAGACTTAACGATTTTTATATTTAATAGGGTTCTGGAACCCAATTTCCACCGTAGGAGTCGGGGGTGTTTCCCAAACCAACAAGCAATTCTGACACCAGCTGAGGGCCCTAAATTTAATTCAATCCTGAAACCACCTGGAGAGATTCCACAGGTTGAGGGCTCAGTCCCACAAGACTGCTCTCTCCCAACCCCCCAACTTCCCTGCCACGTCCCCAGCACACACACTCACTTCAGATGCCAGTTTCAAGTTCAGGTTGTTACCTGAACTTTTGACCAACTGGCTGTAAATTAGAGGTTCCCACAAACCTCACTCAACCCTTAGGTTCCGTTAATTTGCTAGAGTGGCTCACACAACTCAGGAAACCCGTTTACTTACCAGATAACTGGTTTATTACAGGATATAACTCAGGAACAGCCAGATGGAAGAGATGCACAGGGCAAGGTATGGGGAAAGGGTGAGGAGCTTCTTTGCCCTCTCTGGGCGCACCACTCTCCTACCACCTCCACCAACACGGAAACTCCCAGAACCCTCTCCTCTTGAGTTTTTATGGAGGCTTCATTACACAGGCATGATTGATTAGATCATTAGCCATTGGTGATTGAATGAACCTCTAGCGCCTTCTCTCCTCCCCAGAACTCAAGGTGTGGGACTAAAAGTTCTACCCCCCTGTGATTGGTTCGCCTGACAACCAGCCCCCATCCTTAGGTGCTTTCCAAAAGTCACCTCATTAACATAAACCTAGTTGTGGTGGTTAGGGGCTTGTTATGAATAACAACCCTTTGTCTTTATGACTCTGAATCATTTTCAGGAACTGAGGACCAGAGACTAAATATTATACAAAAGATGCTCCCACTGCTCTTATCACCCAGGAAATTCCAAGAGTTTTGGTAGCAGTGAGCCAGGAGCTAAGGATGAAGACAAAATTCATGTGAGAAATATGTATGTGGACATCTGAATGACCAAATATATATTTCTTATTAATCACAATGTTGCAGTATTATAATTTGTAACCCAGATTTGATCATTGGTCTCTGGATATTTTTCTGAGCCTAATATTTCATCTTATTCTTTTTTTTTTTTTTTTTTTTGCAGTACGCGGGCCTCTCTGTGTTGTGGTCTCTCCTATTGTGGAGCACAGGCTCTGGGCGCGCAGGCTCAGCGGCCATGGCTCACGGGCCCAGCCGCTCCACAGCACGTGGGATCTTCCTGGACTGGGGCACGAACCCTTGTCCCCTGCATCGGCAGGCGGACTCTCAACCACTGTGCCACCAGGGAAGCCCTTCACCTTATTCTTAGGTTCTGGAAATGTTACATCCTTGGAGTTCTATGTCCTCTGAGAACTAAGTTCTGTCTTGTTCCTTCCAGGGACTAGAGCAGAGGTCACAAAGTCAAATTCCCACAGACACTAGCAAGACACATAGTGAGTGAGACTGGCAAGATGCAAGGTAGTAGAGAATGTTGAGGCTTACATGTCCCCTGTGTAAAGGACAGCTGCTTAGCTGTGACAGATGGTTGCCATATAGGAAAACTAAATCTGTTATTTTCTTATCCTCCAATTATTTCAAAAAACCCCCTAAAATCCATATTTTTCTAAGAAATTTCCCAAAGCTTTAAATGTTAGCAAATAATGTAATAATAACAACCTTAGTCATACACACATACACTCACACTCAGGCACACACCCTCCTGTGGGCAAAATCTGGCTCAGGGTTCCATTTTGCAAATTTGAGGTTAGAGCTTTGTCTCAAAAACCTTGGCTATCTGAGAAATGGGAATCTTTATAGGAATAAAGATATTAATAATAACAAATCTTTCTTTGCAGAAATGTAGAGGTATTTTCAAGTTAGAAAAGAAATAGACTCTTTGAAACATTTTTGTACTGAAAAGGTAGAATGAACAAGCTTACCCTTGATTAAGTTGCTTGAAATGTCCTATAGGGACCAGGTAAGAAATGTAAGTCTATCAACCCAGATCACTGGGGGAAAATTCACAGTGTGAGAAGACCACCATGTCACAAGGAACCTCTGAAAGAAGGCTTAGAGTTATTCTGCTTTATCCTCTTTGTTAAAAAGGCAACTAGGATTGTTCACAAAGACTCAGGCTCTCAGCCAATAATTCCTTACTACCCAAGAGAAGTTTCTATAGCATGAAAGTGAATGGGATTATTCTGTTAAAATGACCTTTAAAAGAAACCAGAACTTCATCTAAATTAAGAAAAGAAATACATTCACAATATAGGTTTTAACTTATCTCAGAAGCAATCTTTGGATTTATAAAGTAGTTGTGTCAGTAGGTAAGGAGGAGTAGAAATTACCTCCTTTCTGATGTCTATGTGAATTGTCAATATAGTCACAAGTGAAAAATAAGCTATGTCAGAGATGAGAATCCATAAAAGACAGGGAGGTCTTCCATCTCAAGACATCATCATGAGAAGCTGTTTACATGGAAATGACTAATTCTTGTTGTCAGTTTTCATTTCCCAAATTCATCCTTGATGGAATCAAGATGTGAAGTTTCCTAGGTAGATTGGGAATAAAGATAATATCTGACTTCCATGGGACAAGTGTTCTAGGTTATTGAAAAGAATGTATCGAAAAATGTGTTTTACTATATGCAGTAGTTAGGATTTGGCTAAGATTCAGTGGTTCTCTATGGGGGAGTGATTTTTCTCCTTAAAGACTGTTTTGGTTGTCACAAGTGGGTGGGAAAGTGCTTTTGGCATCTAATGAAAAGAAGTCAGGAATGATGCTGTACATCCTACAATGCACAGGACAGTCTCCAAAACAAAGAAACACTTGACCCCCAAATGTCAGTAATGCCAAAGATGAGAAACCCTGAAGTGGAGTGATGTTTAATACTCTATCTTGTGCTAAATTACAAAGACAAAAATTGTATTTTAACAGAGTTCCACTGCATAATACAGATAATTTTGAGTACGCAGTGTGATACGAAACAAAGAACATGATTTTAGTTTCAGGTGAAACTGGTTTAAATCCTACCTCCTCCACTTTTTAACTATACAAGCTTGGATCCGTCTGTGTCTTGGTTTTCTCATCTATAAAATGATGATATTAATAATACCGAATTCAAAGAGTAATTGTGAAAAAAAATAACTTCTCGTACACAAACTACCTAGAACAGTGGCTGGCCCACAGGAAGCCCCACATGAATGTTAGCTAAAAACATACATAAGTGAATGATGTTAAGTAAAACAGATGTAAAATGCTTATCTTCCTATAGCAAATTCCTCCTCTTTTAACCTAGTTGGTGAAATAAAAAATATGACATTGACTTTAGTCTTAGCAAGGAACATAATAATTATACAATGCCGCACCTGTTATTCTTCAGTTCTTTCCATTGTATTCCAGTCTGGCTCACCTCTACTATTTACACAACACTAAGCAATGCAAAGGTGTAAAGCAAGATTCCTATGTCTTTTCTCTAGCTCAGGCATTCCTAACTGTTGAAAATTAAACTTTATTTTATGTGGCATATTTCAAGCTTTTGTTTCCTTCAGCTATGGCATCAATTCAAGAAAGGATCAAATGACATAACAGCTGTACACAATTTTCTGATATATTTGCAAAGGTTTTTCTTTTTTCTTTTAATGGAAGGATCTTGAACTCTGTAATGTACAGAAAAGTATACATATTTTCCAAATTGTTTTTTAAATTGACTGGCTGTATTTTTCTAGAATTTCTGTTTTTTTTCTTTCACTTTTTCCCAGTGTCCTTCAAAAAAGGTATATCAGATACTTCAGGATATCTTCACTTTTCTGAAGACTGAAATAAGAATTAAAAAGTGTAGTGAAATACTCAGCCATCATGTTATTTTTGGTAGAGCTGTGTTCTTTTTAATTGGGGGCTTTACATTCATTGGGAATAAAAAATCTGTTTACTCTGCTGGAGGAATTAGGCTCTGAAGAGATTGTTTTAGTTCTCTGTTTATGATGATTTGTTAGCTCTTGACTGCAGAAATAATTTTGTTGTTTACATTAATCTATGGTGGTAGTATTAACTTCACATCATACATAAATATAATTATTGATCATTACCAGCTGTAATTCAGTGTTAGAATTACAGATTTACATAATTGTGCTATTAAGTATAAACTTGAACTTCATATCTGGGGTCAGAAATAACTGGAGGCAGTAGAAACAGAAAATTCTGATTATATGTCATTCATATTTTAATACACACTGTTGCAATTTTGAGCAGTGTTAATGTAAATATTTTTATGTACTTTACAGCAATGAGATGCTAATGGGTGGAAATTATAGCAATATTGATCTAGCTAATAAAATGTAATACATTAGTAAGAAAGGATATTTATTATATGCTTCAACTATTACTATACATTATCTGCCTAAGGAATGTGAGCTTCATCACAGGTGAAGAAAGATTTTTGAACCAAACACTATAAGATTCTTCTCATTGACAATCATGGTTTTTCTGTTCTGTGTCTTTTATACTGATGTGCATTCAAAAAGGGTAATTCTACTTCTGTGACATTAAAATATTCTCTCTTGATATAATTAGTATGTGAAAAACATTCTATGATAATCAAAGTTGACTTGTCTAGAAATATTCTTTAAGATGCTACATATGTCTGTATTATTTAAGTCAATAAATGCATTATATATAAACAATGCAGCAAGGCCTAAATTCTAACCTTAGAAGTTCAATAAGCTAAAATGCTTCACAAACAGCAACACTTGCAAGCAAGTTTTCAAATGAAGTAATTTGGGTTATGATATCAAAAACTCAGTGGACTTCTAACTTTTTAACACTAAATTGAGACATTTTTAGAGCCATCTTTTTGGGGATTTAGAAAATTAAAACTGGAAAGGATCATAAATATTAATTAAGCTACTTTTGTTTTATTTTACTGATTCCTGTATATTATTGAATTGTATGAGATTGCCATTTTTGTGGATCAAAACTGATCAGATGGGCTTCCCTGGTGGCGCGGTGGTTGGGAGTCCGCCTGCCAATGCAGGGGACGCAGGTTTGTGCCCCTGTCCGGGAGGGTCCCGCGGAGCGGCTGCGCCCGTGGGCCATGGCCGCTGAGCCTGCACGTCCGGAGCCTGTGCTCCGCAGCGGGAGAGGCCACAGCAGTGAGAGGCCTGCGTACCGAAAACAAAACAAAAAAACTGATCAAATATCACCAATTTCATATGGTCCATCCGAACTATATATCCATCTATTCATGTGCCTATCTATCTGTCTACCTATCTATATCAATCTACCTTTCTAAATATTTTTTTCAAAGTAAAGATAATAAATGCTTGTGGACAAAATTCCAAAATACAACAAAGGTAAAAATAAAACACAGAATTGATTTTTCCTTTTCTCTCTTATCCTTAGTTAGTTCTTCTGCCCTAATTCAATTTTTAAATTGTGATTTATCTATTTGTATAAATGGTGTTGTACAAATGGCTCTTATTCTGCAACTCGCTTTTATTTAACTTTTTAAACAATTTTTAAATTGTGGTAAAATCACATAACATAAATTTACCATCTTAAACATTCTTTTTTTTTTTTTTTTTTTGGCTACACCGCGAGGTTTTTGGGATCTTATTTCTCCCGACTAGAGATGGAACCCATGCCCCCTGCAGTGGAAGCACAGAGTCCTAACCACTGGACCACCAGGTCTTATACATTCTTAAGTGTAGAGCTCAGTAGTAAGTACAGTCACATTGTTGTGCATTCAGTCTCCAGAACTCTTTTCATCTTGCAAAGCTGAAACTCTATACTCATTAAATAATTCTCTATTCCTCCCTCTTCTCAGTCTCTGGCAACCAACATTCTACTTTCTGTCTCTATGAATTTGACTATTTTAGGTACGTCATACGTGACATCACACAGTATTTGTCTTATTTTGGCTGGCTTATTTAGCTTAGTATAATGTCCTCAAGTTTCATCTATATTTCAGCATAGACCAGAATTTCCTTCCTTTTCATGGCTAAATAATATTCCATTGTATGCATATACCACATTATGTTTATTCATTCATCCATCATTGGACACTTAGGTTGCTTCCACCTTTTGGCTATTGTGAATAGTGCTGCAATGAACATGGGTGTGCAAATATATCTTTGAGACCCTGCTTTCAACTCTACTGGGTAGATATCTAGAATTGGAATTGTTGGATCTTATGGTAAATATATTTTTAATTTTTTGAGAACAGCCATACTCTTTTTCATAGCAGCTGCACCATTTTACATTCACACCAACAGTGCCCAAGTGTTCCAATTTCTCCACATCCTCACCAAAATGTCTCTACCACTTTGTGACAAGTATCACCTTTCCTACAGTTTCCAGTAACATGTTCCTTGTACCTATCTGAGACCTCATGAGAATGACCTTTAATGTCATATTTCTATTAACAATCTGGTAAAGGCAATGTGGGCTATTTTTTTTTTTTACTTTTTTGTGCATTTATTGGCCATTCAGTTTTCCATGAAATGCCTATTCAAATGTCTTGCTCATTTTAAAACCAGATACTGATGGTTATACAGGCAGACCTCGGAGATATTGCAGGTTCAGTTCCAAACCACTGCAATAAAAGGAATATCACAATGAAGTGGGTCACACAAATATTTTGGTTTCCAAGTGCATAAAAACGTTATGTTTACAGTATATTGTAGTCTATTAAGCATGCAATAGCATTATGTCCAAAATACAATGTGTATACCTTTGTATTGTATTTAAATACCTCAATTTAAAAATACCTTATTGCTGAGAAATGCTAACCATCATCTGAGCCTTCAGCGAGTCACAGTAGTAACATCAAAGATTACTGATCACAGATGACCATAACAAATATGATAATAATGAAAAAGTTTGAAATATTACAAAATTACCAAAATGTGACACAGAGACACAAAGTGAGCAAACGTTGCTGGAAAAATGGTGCCGACAGACTTGCGCAGTGCAGGCTTGCCACAAACCTTCAATTTCTAAAAAAACATAATATCTGCAAAGTGCAATAAAACAAGGTATGCTTGTATATAATGTTATCTTTACTCTGTTTATATAAAAGATATTTATAGAAGATATTATATTCCATCTAATGTACAATTGTACTAAATACTGCATTTATGTGTATATACATGTGGGTGGGTACGGTCATCAAAGAAATGGAAAAATTATTCATATTTAGGTTGTCACATTTACAGAATCCTCTGTGTAAAATAAGTTAAAAAGAAGGGGATATATGATTATCTTTCTATTAAACAGATCTAGTATTTTCCCCTCTAGGACACTCTAGTATTAATGCAGTGTCAATAGAACATTCAGACTTTAGGGTAGCACCAAAAGGCTGACAGTTAAAATACGGTACAAAAGGAAATTTTTGTAAGCCATTTTTGAGACTGCTATAATTTTAAAAGATGACTGTTTTAGGCACTTGAGATCAAGTTCAATACCAAAAGTTTAAAATCTTTGAGTCAGTTCAAGAGGAATGGCCAGTTCTATGGCATCTTCATTCATATTCTAGCTCAAAACTAATTTCCTTCAGGTTCACTCTTGACACTCCATGTTGACTGGAGCTGTCCCAGCACTCTCTACAGTTAAGTACTTTGCATGCCCTACTTTAATTCACATTGTGTTTGTCTGTTCGTTCGTAAGTGTTCATGAAGTTCTCTTATCTTCAATTAAAATAAACTCCAGGGTAGCAGGGATTGTGTTGAAATGCTCCTTCTCTATCTTTCCCGTGAGCCCTTTTATTGTGTTGGTGTGTACAAGCACATGACAGATGCTGCTGAATGTATGTCTGACCTTCTAATTTGCTGTAACGTTCTTCCAAAGTCAACACTCTCTGCCGATCCTCTTCCCATGAAAGGAGTTGTCTTTGATGTACTACAACCATATCATTGAGCTCTCTGTCTCAATCTTTCAGTTCTCCAATGAGCAGCTGCAGCCCTTTTCCATTGCTCCTCGGCAGTGGAAATCTCAACTTCTGACCCTGTGTTCTGGAGCCAGGCCAGGAAGGAGGCCGAAGGGTTCATAGGTGTTTCCTCTGCCCCCGGAAAGGGTCGGGTGTGCGCAGCCTCACCTTAGAAACCCCAGCCACGCGCGCTTGCCCAGAGAGGCGGGGGCCAACCCCAAGCCCTGGAGCCCTGCGCCCTCGCCGGCCCAAGCAACCCTGCCCAAAGCTCCAGCTCCCCGGAGTGAGCCCCCAATGTGGGCTCTTTTTATAGCATGTGTCTCAAAAGTCCTCCAGCCTCTTATTGTACAGTTCCAAAGCTACTTACACATTTTGAAGTATTTGACTCCGCAGCACCTCCACTTCTCAATACCAAAATCTGTATTCGTCAGCTTGAGCTGCCCTGAAAAAACCAGGGACTGAGTTACACAACCAACTGAAACTTACTTTTTTACAGTTCTGAAGGCTGGGAAGTCCAAGATCAAGATTCCAGTAAGGTTCAGTTTCTGGTGAGAGGTGTCTTCCTGGCTAGCAGATGGCTACTTTCTTGCTGTGTCCTCAAAGAGCAGAGAGAGCAAATTCTCCGATGGCTCTCCTTTAAAGACAGGAATTCTAAGGGATCAGGGCCGCACTCTTTACTGTTATCTCACTCAAACATTATTACTTCTCTACTCCAAGTACAATCACACTGGAGGTTAGAGCTTCAATATGTGAATTTGGGGGGACATAATTCAGCCCACAGTGCACTTATCTTTTATGTTACCATTAAAAATGGGTTCTTGTTTTTTCATTTTATTTTTATAGAAAAGCCATGAACTTTTGGTGTTGCTTTTGTAATGAGCAATCTTAATATTTTATCTTAAAGTTTCTAATAGTTTTATGGTAAACTAGGTTGGCCTTTCAGATACATAATATCTGAAAATAATATTTTCTTCTTATTCAACATTGTCACATTATGATTTCCTCATGTCTAATTGCATTGCCTAGTATTCTAAAAACATTATTAAAATAGTGATGATAGTTGGTACCCTTCTTTTTTACATGAGAGAAAAATGAGATCCAGACAAATTGTTTCTTACTCAAAGGTATATAAAGAAGGAAAAATATTGTGTTATTTGATACAACTCATCAATCCCTTTGTTGTTTGTCCTTGTTGTTGATGATGATGATGTTCTTGTTCTTGTTTTGGTTATTTTCATTATATTTGGGAAGGAAAAAAAATACTTGAGTAAAAATCATGTACACATAGATTTTGGTGATATTTATAGACAGGAGGTTGGGGGTGTGTAGTGTGAAAAATTTCACAAGCAAATATACTTCACAGATTAAGAGAATGATAAACACTAAAACAGTCTGCCTCCTCATGAGGACAATGATACAGCAAATGCTTAGGTGAGCACTCCTCAAAATTCATTTCCTCCAAAATGTTTTGCTTTCCTTCTCTGATAAATCCCCCTTAGTTCTTCCAAAAAGTAAGATATAAGGAGAGAAAACCTCATTTGGGTGCTAATCTCCCCTTAGCATCAGTTTCAGTACTTTTCAGCATCAGTACTTTCTTGTCGAGAAGTTTTGAAATATGTCTACAAGTCATTCAACAAATAAGTGACACTCACTTGGACTAGGTGATAGATATATAAGTAAAAGTAAATAGTGGTTTCTGAACTACTGGAGTAGTTGCTGGAGCAATAATGGTAGCCATAATGACAACAACAAAAACAAACAGAGGTTATTACATTTCCAATAGTCTGTTAGTGGACACAGTGAACATTTGAAATAGTTAAGCCTGACTAAAGAGGTCTCCATACTGTAAAGACTTGGAGACCCACTCAACCTTTCTACAATCTGATTGCTTTCTCTGTAAAACAAGGAGACTTGTGAAACAGCCTGGAATTTTATTCCATTTCGTATAAGGTATTCCATTTACCTAATTTTGAATCTTTTTTGATGTTAGCCTGTGAATTTCAAGGGTTTTTGGTTGGCTTTGCTTTGCTTTCAGTAATTCTCATATTCTACGCATATAATTGGAGGGGAAAAGAAGAGGAAGAATCAAATAAATGGTAAAATACTAGAAAGGTTTTTGCTGCTGTGGCTGTTGTTTGGTTTTCTATTTTATTATCTGATCACATTAATTAAGGCTTCCTTTTTGAAGTCAGGTAAAGATGGGAGCTCTTCCCACCTCACCTAGTACTAGTGTCTTCATCCTCCTTCACCACCAAGCCAAGCAGCCGCCAGCACCTTCCATCTTGGCTATCTTCTCTGCCAGTATACTACACAGCCATAATTAATGTGTTCTTAATTTTCCAGATTATGTGGGTCCATAGTTTTTCTATTAACCTTTGAAGCCAACTGCCTATGTACCATAAGTTCCAGCCTTGCCTAATTACTTGAAGTTTACCAGACTCTCATATGTCTAAGTCTTTGTCCACCAAACCTTCTGGGCTTCGTATATTTTCTCCACACCTAACCCTTTGTCACTTCAACCACCCTCCATCATCCAATCCCCCTGCTGCCCTAAAGTTCTTCTCTATAGCTTTCAAATAAACATTGACTCATTTAACAATATTAAATTCAAATGGCAATTCATCAATGTCCTGCAGATAGGTAAATATTGGCTACCGCTTTTTGCATGCCTCATCTATAAGCACTCTATCCCTTCTTTATCACACTACCTTTAATACTTTTTATTCACTCACTGGATAGATGAAGGCAGGGGTTTTTACCTGTTTTATTCACTGTTGTATCCCTTAAAATCATGCCTGATGGGTGACAAGTGCCTAACAACTATTTGTTTCATATTGCTTTAATTTGTTGACATGTTTATATCCTTCTACTAAACTCCAAGTCTCTTAGTACAGAAGCCATGTTCTATAAATTTTAGAGTTTCCCCTTAGAAGACAGAACATAAATAATTAATTAATGCTTGTTGAAGTTGCTTGCTTAAAATAATCTCATATTATTCTATAATATTTTGGAAACCCTACTTAATTTGCATTGAGATTATAAACCAAAGGCACTTAAGTGAATTTCCCAGCCTCATTAGCCTTTGAAGTCATTGTTCCCCTTTGCACCGACATGAAGCACTAGAGATGCTTCAGTAAAGAGCAGACGCTTCCTCTGATAGGGGACCAAGGGTCCTCCAGGAGGCTACCCAATTCACCATCAAGGTTCCAGGCTCAACAACTCAGCCTCAAGGATATAATGAAAGTTTAGTATAGGAGACAGAATGCAATGGAAACTAAAAAACTCTCTCTTTTCTATCCTTTCTTTATTCTGCTAGCTTTCTGAAAATCTGTATATGGGATGAAACCTTTACCTCTTGATCCAAAGAACATGACATCGAAATAAATTGTTCTTAGTAAAATGCAGCATCAGACATTCACAAGTCATACAAAACGTTTTTTAATCTTAACCTGATTTACTTGCAATGTGAATTACTGTCCTTTGCATTTAAAGTTTCCTCATTTGTGAAAGGGGATACGATGCAGACCTCTTCACAAGATCACATGTCACTTAACTAATTAATATTGTAATTATAAAGTACTTAGAAAATATAATGCACTGTACAAATGCCAAGTGTTGTTATTAGAATCATTTGAGTGCTCAGCTCATCTAGATTTACTACTTCAGCAGGGCAAATAATTCTAAACAGTAAGAAAGCCTCAACGATGCATACTAATTAATCTAATTTAAACATTTATTATGTGCTGTAAATATGCCTTGTTAAAATATACATTTTAGTTAAGGCTACCATTAAAGCCATCCTTCAGAAATTGAGTTGCTTGAGGTCTGCATAAAATGAATTCTGCTTTGGCTTTTCGTAGTGACAGTTTAGATCACATTTATCTTACAAATAATTTCCCTGTTGATTTATTTGTTTATTTGACTGAGTGCTGATTATCAGGGATTCAGCTAATATTAATTTTTAAGTGAGAATAAAAGGAAGAAAATTGACACACTCTCTTTGTCTCCGTAGCGGAAGATCTGAAAAGAAACAATATATTTGTAACTGCCATGCCATTACTTTAGTCTAATATTCATTAGGGTGCCATTTCTGGAAAGGAAATACCCAAGAGTCGAAGACAGAAACATGTGTGCTTTTAGGGAAAACTAGACTTTGGCAATAAGAGCCGCACTATCTCTATAGGTTACATCTGCAGGTCCCAGAGTTGACAGAACATTAGCAAAGCTAAAAGGAATTTATGTGTGAATCCTTTTTGCCACAGCACATCAAAAGGCAAAACACAATGACTAATTCTCCATGTAGAATAAAGAGATTCTGTGAGGGTTGTTTTCTATTTAAATGAATCCACTTAAAAAAAATTAACTTGTTCCTAGGGGCAGCTGTTTACCCACTACAGTTAAAAGCTGAATTCTGTATTTAGGTTTTTCAATTTCTTTCAAAAAATACACGCTAGCTGGTCAGTTGGATCAATACGTAAACCTTTTTCTCCATAGAACTCAAAGTAGAATTTCTATTGCTGAGTATAAAATACATTTCCCCCGGTGGAATACTACCTTCTGATCCTTGTAAGTGTCTTCCTTCTGTCAGAAACCTAAAGACACATATTAACCGTTGCAAAATAATAATAATAAAAAATACAAAAAGAAATAACCTGAGGCTTTTCTGGCTTCCTTAATATTCACATCAATGAAAATTTTGTTAAATCTCTAATTACTTTTAATTTCCTACTGCAGATTACACAACTGCCCATACTTTTCATGGAAACCGATAATATGCAAATAAATGAAGTTATCACCCCACCTATTGACTCTGTCCTAGCAAATACTGTCCTGTCAAAACAATGTACTTTCACAAATGACCACTCATCGGAAATGGCCACTTCTCTACAGCTGTGAGCGGGCTAAGAACTAGAAGAATCAGAATACACATCAGGAAAGCAAACTTCAGAAAAATGAAACTACGATTATGTTTACCTCCTTGTCTCTTCATTGCCAGACCCATCAGGTAATTTCAAGTTTCTGAACCATCACAATGAAAGAAAAGCAAACTCCATCACCATTTCGGTTTACAAATAAAATGTATTTTTTGAGATTAAAAAGCCATGTACTGGAAAATGTATTATAAAGAGAAATTACATTTTAGTGAAATTAATTGCAGTTCCTGAGTAACAGAATAAACATATTGATATAATTCTCTTTGCAATATTCCATAACCATGGTGAAAATAAAATATTCTGAAACAAATTTACATTTGTCTTTCTCTTTCCAGCTCTCCCCTATCACATTTATCTTCTACCTATCTTTTTAACTTAATTACGTGGGTAAGAACATTAATTATAAATGCAGTTAAGCCCTGAAATCACTGAATTTTATTTTTATATGTTATTTACTGTTAAATGCAAACTTATATATGATCCTCCCAAACAGCTTCATCTCATTCAAAGGGCCCCTTAGACAAATTTTCAGTTTGATGAAAAACATATTTAAACTATTTGTATTTTTCAGCAACCTGACATCTCTGTTGAAGGTCAAATAACTTTTATAATAAGGGACAAATGAGGCATCTAAGGAAGCATTTATCATCAAATTTAACTACTAATTTTATACTTATTTTCAATAGAAAGCAGAAATTGCCTTTCCATAATAAAAATATATAATTATATTTTATTAGTCTCTCTTTCTCTATTTTATTTCTATTGTGATGGCCTATTACCTATGTTGCTATATAGTAATATCTTGATTTACAAATTATCTGCGAATTGAGCAATTATATAAGAAATCACCTGTGTAAAAAAAAAAAAGCTGAAAAAATTATGTCATATAAAATGTTGCCCTTTGCAATTTTAGCTGTATGACAAAAACACCTCTGAGCACAGATTGTTTGAGATAAATAGGCAGGTCCTAAGGAAGTCATGAGGCCTGATAATTTGTCTCCAGTGTAAAGAGTTCTTTACCTGAAGCTTTAACTTACCTAGGGATGACCTTTGTTTTCTCTTGTTTTTTAAAATTCTACTCCGCAAGTAAATAAGGAAAAATCTGGTTATTTTTCAAGGATTGTGTTGATTGGGCTGTTAATTTAAAATGTTCCTTGTAGAATGACTAAATTGATACCTATCAGCTACACGACTCCCCAGCATCACAGAATGACAAGGACTAGATCTTAACCCACACATCTTTTTACTGCCCCACTGTGACGTTCAGAGAGTCTTCAAGCACAGGAAGAGCAACGCCTTAGTTTGGTTGCTTAAGCTGCTTGGTAGTTGTTCCACTGGTATTTGGAAGGGACTCTAAAGGCAAGTCTGACCGAAGCTTTTTAGCATCAGTTGCTGGAGTGGAAAACTGGTTTTCTGATTTCTAATTTTCTCCAGAAAAGAAGTTTTTCATTAGTGAGTCCTACTTATTAATGAAACTATTACTCTACTGGCATTGCTTTCTACCTTCCCACCTTAGCTCCCTCATAACTAATAAAATACATAGTATAATTTTAGTAGGAATAAGATTCTATCCTATATACTGAAATGGGGAACAAATAATTAGAGAAGGCTGAAGCTATGGGCAGATAGGTAATAAACTCAAAGTATTTGAATAAAAAAGAAAATTCTATAGTACACAGTGATTTCCCACTCATTGCCAGGGCAGCCAAAAAATCAGCTAATTCTAGAGCTTGATCCTGAACTTCTCTAGGCCATTTCTAGACCTGCTCCAAATTACTCTTAATCACGTCTACCTTTAAAAATCTCAGAAAGGGGCATGGCAGGTGTTGTTATAGAAGGAAAGGCACTGCGTAAGAGTGGGCTGAAGAGGGAGGAAGGCTAAAGATGAAAGAGCTCTCAACCTTCCGGACATTCATTTAGTGAAATTAAGGCAGTCGTATATTCTGTGTAGAATTACCACACTTCAATATAGAATATTGTAAAACTCTAAGGAAGAGGAAATCAGTCCAATGGCTTGCCTTCATCTTTTACACAGTCAACTACAAATATCAGATACTGAACAGAACTTTTGAGTTTTCAAGAATACATCAGAAGCCTGTGAAAATCATGGACGACATACCAAAATGTCCTTGGGAAAACACCTTTTAGGCTACTAGCATAGTCTAATACTACTTAAGATGCAACTGACCCTTCCATTTCAAGGATATACTTTTCCTCCAGGCTTGTGATTTGTAAAGGGGAGATAGTGCCGGCTTTTGTATGGCTTTAGCTTTGACTCTTTCTCAATAAAAAGTTTTATGATTTAAAAATACCTTTTCTTCCTCCTTGCATGTATTTCTGTAAAGTCTACCAAATCCCATTTGTTACTCTTTCTCCAAAAATCAATAGGAATGACCTAGTTACACAAATCAAGAGCTATAAGTTTGAGAGGATTCGTCCCATTGCCATGAAAAATGAAATACATGGTTCTTAGAAATTTGATCCAACGTCATCCTGTCCTGCCATCTAGTTTATATAAAGCATCTTGAGACTTCATGTGAATGATTTATACTGTTTAAATCAGATTCCTCTAAAGTAATGGAAAATATAGGCGTAATAACAACAATATTGACCTTTGAATTACAAGAGTTTGAACTGCATGGGTCCACTTATATGCAGATTTTTTTTTACTAAGTACCTGCTACAGCACTGCGCTATCTGAGGTTGGTCAACTCCACAGATGTAGAACCATGGATAAGGAGGGCCAACTATAAAGCTGTTACGAAGATTTTTGCTCAGAAGGTTGGTGCCCCTAACCCCTGTGTTGTTCAAGGGTCAAATGCAGTAATAAATATCATTTTGTAGTTCTTCACAATATGCTAATTCAATATAAAGTTTTGTTTAATCCCCAAATGGTCCTAAACGTTATTATCCTAATTTTGTTTCCAGCTTTATTGAGATATAGTTGGCATATAACACTGTATAAGTTTAAGGTGTATAGCATAATTTTTTCATATATGTATATATTGCAAAATAATTACCACGTGTTTAGTTAACACATCCATCACCTCACATAGTTACAATTTTTTTCTTGTGATGAGAATATTTAGGATCTGTTCTCTTAGCAACTTTCAAATATATAATACAGTATTGGTAACTATAATCACCATGCTGTACATTCTATCTCCAGAGCTTATTTAAATTATAACTGGAAATTTGTACCTTTTGACACCTTCACCCATTAACCCCACCCCTTACACTGCAGCCACCAATCTCTGTTTCTGAGTTTGGTTTTCTTAGATTTCTCTATCTGACTAATTTCATTTAGCATGATGCTGTCAAGTTTCATTGGAAATGGCACGTTATTCTTCTTTTTATGGCTGAATAATATTCCAGTGACCATGTATGCCACATTTTCTATATCCATTCATCTGTCAATGGACACTTAGGTTGTTTCCACATCTTGGCTCTTGTAAATAATGCTGCAATGACCACGAGGGTGCATACATCTCTTTGAGATAGTGATTTATATACTTTGGTTACATACCCAGAATATGATTGCTGAATCATGTGGTAGCTCTATTTTTAATTTTTTTGAGAAATTTCCATAACGTTCTCCATAGTGACAATACCAATTTACATTCCCACCAACAGTGCACAAGTGTTCCCTTTTCTCCACACCCTCTCCAGCATTTGTTGTTTGTAGATTTTCTGATGATGGCCATTCTAACAAGTGTGAGGTGATACCTCATTGTGGTTTTGATTTGCATTTCCCTTACAATTAGTGATGCTGAACACCTTTTCATGTGCTTATTGGTCATTTGAATATCTTCCTTGGAAAAATATCTATTCAGGTCCTCTTCCCACTTCTTAATTGGATTATGGTTGACACTTGAACAACACAAGTTTGAACTGTGTAGGTACACTTATAGGTGGATTTTTTTTTTCACTAAATACACACCATAGTACTATAGGATCCAAGATTTGTTGAAACCATGGATATGGATAAGTCGCATATAAAGAGTACTACTACAAGTTATATGCAGATTTTCGACTGTGTAGAGGGTCAGTGCTCCCAGCCCCTGTGTTGTTCAAGGGTCAACTCTATTCATTTTTTTACTACTGAGTTGTGTGACTTCCTCATATATTTTGAATATCAATCCCTTATCAGATATGTGGTTTGTATCTAGACCTTAGCTGAGTCTAGCTGTCCAAAATATTTGATTTGCTATTAAACTGTCAAATAGACTTCTTAAAAAGTATTAGATGAAGCAGAAAGACAGAATAGACGAACTTCCTTATATATTCTTGCTTTTAGAACCATCCCAAAACTCACATAAATACTGGAAAAAATGTGCAAATTCTGGTGATGCAATACAGAGAACTATGCCTAAAGGAGATTACTTTTGTCATTTTGTAAAGTATAGGTAAAGAACTTATGTGTGAAACATATTAGGGAGTATCAAATTAAATCCTGTTGAACTGAAGAAACAAAGTAAAAGCACACAGATTCATCAGATCTAATACATCAGTAATATTGAGATGAACATCCATAAATCATGAAATATTTAGCTGAAAATGTTATTTAGTAAGAATCTAGTCTCTTTTTTTAATCATAAGCATGAACATTTTAAAAGACTGCATTTTAAAAGATGCCCAATGGTTAATGGGCTATGCTTCAGAAATGCATATTTAATTTTGTTGGAAAATCCATTTCCAAGAATGGTGTCAGTAAATAAGGAGGGAGGGGATGAGTAGTATTCTACTGTATATATGTACCACATCTTCTTTATCCATTTGTCTGTTGATGGGCATTTGGGTTGTTTCCATGTCTTGGCTATTGTAAATAGTGCTGCTATGAGCACTGGGGGGTGCAAGTATCATTTTGAATTCGTGTTTTCATTTTTTCCCAATATTTACCCAGGAGTAGAATTTCTGGATCATATGATCGTTCCATTTTTAGTTTTTTGAGGAACCTCCTTACTGTTTCCCATAGTGGCTGCACCAATTTACATTCCAACCAACAATGCACAAGTGTTCCCTTTTCTCCACACCCTCCCCAACACTTATTATTTGTAGACTTTTTAATGATGGCCATTCTGACTGGTGTGAGGTGATACCTCGTTGTGGTTTTGATTTGCATTTCTCTAATAATTAGCGACGTTGAGCATCTTTTCAGGTGCCTGTTGGCCATCTGTATGTCTTCTTTGGAAAAATGCCTATTCGAGTCTTCCGCTCTTTTTTCCTTTTATCAAGTTGTATGAGCTCTGTATATATTTTGGATATTAACCCTTGTTGGTCATATCACTTGTAAATGTTTTCTCCCATTCAGTGGGTTGTCTTTTTTGTTTTGTCAATGGTTTCCTTTGCTGTGCAAAACGTTTAAATTTAATTAGGTCCCATTTGTTTATTTTTGCTTTTATTTTTTTTTTTTTTGCCTTAGGGGACAGATCTAAAAAAATTTTCTATGATTTATGTCAAAGTGTGTTCTGCCTAAGTTTTCTTCTAGGAGTTTTATGGTTTCAGGTCTCAAAAACAGACACATAGATCAATGAAACAGAATAGAGAGCCCAGAAATAAACCTGTGCACCTACGGTCAATTAATCCATGACAAAGGAGGCAAGAATATACAATGGAGAAAATAGAGCCACTTCAACAAGTGGTTCCGGGAAAACTGGACAGGTACATGTAATACAATGAGATTAGAACATTATCTCACACCATATACAAAAATAAATTTAAAATGGACTAAAGACCTAAATGTAAGACCTGAAACCAATATTTTTAATTGGATTAAATAGATCATTATGAATATTTTTTGCCTTTCATTCTAACAAACACTCTGAGTCATAGCTGTAAAGGCTACTGGTTGTTCTTTCCCCAAAATACCTGAGGTCTGAAAGGAGAACATGGGTCAAGGGGAAAGTTGGTCCCTTCTGCCCAGATTTAGGTCGTGGATGCCCCATGCTTAACTCTCACAGAAATAAGAGAAAGCAAGCTTTCTCTACTGTAACCATTCTCACCTAATATTTCAGTGAAAATAAATAAATAATAGGCTTCTTCCACTGGAGACTCACCAAAGAGACAGTTCTAAAGATCTCCCTCCACCACCCCTTTGTTCTTTCCCATATTAAGGAGCTCTTTGTGCTAGTTTCAAAACAAGAGGACTTGGAGACTATGAACATCATTCAAGATCACTTCCTGCCAGAACTAGAGTGTACCCTTGATGCTGCCTGAAGCTTGCCTCTCTAAGTGAAAGTCACACCAGAATTCTTTTTCCACTCCTCCAAATTTTTAATAATGGGAGAACCAGTAAGCTAACTAGCCAGGAAAAAATCTTGTTAAAAAAAATAAGTAAACACTTAAGTGCATCATGCTGTATGCCCAGATATACATTAACAAAACTCTACTAAGAGACAACCCACAGTAGTATATTCCAACTCCTCCTGGTAGATTGTTTTCCAATAACATGAAGATATACTCTCTACTCTGTTTCTTTTTTCTTACTTTTGTTGCCTTGTCACACTTTGAAGGTGGCACTTGAAACATTTTTTTTAATTAAGCAGTGAAAAGCTCCACACTTTTGTTCTCAGTGGTAATTCTAACATTAACTCTGTTTAGCACAGCTGTTCACACTCCATAAAATAAAGTCTCCCTTCTGATAGGAGCAGTGGAATTTAAGCCTATGTTTTGCCAGAGATTTAGATGTGTAACTCAGAACTCAAAAGAGTTAGAGATGTGAAATCAAATACAATAGCTCATAGATGAAAAGTCACAAGAAACTTAAACCATAGAAAATTAGCATTAAACTTTCAACTTACATATTTAGAATTGAAACATTTGGATATCCACATTAGGAGAAATATAATTAACAAAGTATCCCTTTCAAGTTGTAATTGTTGGCCACTTAAAACAATTTGATCTCACAAATTAAAAGAAAAAGAAATAGTGGAGTCTAAGCAGATGCTTCATAAGTGAGTCTTTGTTCATTCTTATAAAACATAAATATAATACTATTTACTACTTCAGCAGTAATTTCCATATAGGATTACACATTGCTAAATTTAGTAATCAGAGGGTCTTGTTTTGTTTTGCATGAAGCATGAAACAGGATTATGTATAACTGGAAACAACTAGATACACATTATTATTACTTATAGAAATTTAATTAATATACTAATCAATAAAATAATACACATCTTTCAATATTTGGAATCAAAAATTTATAATTCTGTGGGCAAAATAAAATCCAATTATAAAATTCAGAAAGTCTATTTCTGTAGGATTATCCTAAAAGTATTGAATCAGTAGATTTGAAATTTAGAATTAAAACTTACTGTGTGTAAGATAAGGTTACAATAACTAAGAAAACAATTGACATTTTTTAATAGATCTCCATTTCAGGTACAAATAGTGAATACTTAATGAGAACAATGACTGAAACAAAAATTCTGGAGACTCACAATCTTGAACGTATTTTGTCAAACTTATTATCTTGGCACCTTATAACTAATGTACTCTCAAGGTACACTGCTGTGTGATATATTTCTCAAAAGGCCATTTGCTCACTTTATCCAAGTGTCCACCCCAAACCTTACTATTATTACCTAGCACAATAATATCTGTTCCCTTCCCCAGGACTCTTTTCTGCTGCCAGCAACAGTAATGATCTTCCTCATATACCATTTGCACTATGTCATTCCCTACTTAGGGACTATATTCCTTCTTATATATCCCTAATATCACTATGAAGACCCTAAAACATTCTAAACAGAAGCACTTGAAAGGGAATAAAATAGTCATAAGTATTCCGGTGTTGGTTGATTCATTTGTTCATCCAATTCATTTGTTCATCCAATACTAACTGAGTGCCTATTATGTGCTGGGTACAGCGAACATTGTTGTGAACAGTGCTAGTAATGAAGATGTGATGAGGCAAACCCAGATTCCCTCCCTCATGTGGCTTATGCCTTCATGGAAGACAGACAGTAATGATCTAGAAAATAGACCAACAAAAGACTACCAGGAACACCTGCAGTTGAACAAGTTATATCTATCACTCGTTGCAAGGAGGGAGAACACACACCTTGGGAACTGTGGTGTGTCTCAATAAGGGCATTAGAAAGAATTGACCATAGGATTGGAGCTCTGGTTGAGTAATGTTGGGGAGAATTTAGGGGTAGATTGGGGGGTTGTCATAAAGAAGGAACAAGTCTATGATTGGCTATTTCAATAAATCTTATCTGCAGAGAAGGCAGATTAAGGCAAGGTTATAGCTATAACTGGTTTTCAAAAGCTCTAGTCACTCACTTAATGAGGGGAGATGGTGGTTATTCTGTGGGGTGCACAATGACCTTGCTGATGGGAATGTTCTGTGACATCATGCTCTGCAGGAGAACAGCATGGCTCAGCTGTAAGAGGGAGATAAGTTTGTAATGACATTGAGATTGAGGTCTAGGTTTAAATGTCATATCAGTTCCCAGGCATCCAAGGTTGCTTTTTTTTCCTCATAGATTATTCAGAAGATAAATAGGGTAAGAAAATCAATATCACTAGGACTGATTTACATAATGTGGCCAAAAAAGACATCTTTGTGAAGATGGCATTAAGCTAAGACCTGACACATAGTGATATGAAGAGATTAAAAAAGAACCTACCAGGCAAAGATGAGTGCAAAGAACCAAAGAGAGCAAGTGCTGGGCATGTTTCAGAACCAGAAGGAAGATCAGCATATCTGAAAAAAAGCAATGGAAGCATTAAAAGGCTGTAAATGTGGGTGTATGGAATGACTAGTTAGTGACTTCATGCTAGGCCCAAACACAGGTATCTGAGTGTTATGGGCTAAATTGTGTTCCCTCCAAATTTATATGTTAAAGTGCCAACCCCCAGTACCTCAGAATGTGACTGTGTTTGGAGATGGGGCCTTAAAAAAAGTACTTAAATTAAAACAAAGTCATTATGGTGGGCCTTACTTCATTATGACCAGTGTCCTTATAAGAAAAGGAAACTGGGATACAAACAGGTACAAAGGGAAGATGATGTGAAAACACAAGAAGACAGCCATCTACAAACTAAGGAAAGAGGCCTCAGAACACCTTGATCTTGGACTTCTAGCCTCCAGAATTGTGAAAAAATAAATTTCTGTTGTTCAAATTTCTGTTGTTTAATAAATTTCTCTGGTATCTTGTTGTGACTGCCCACCAAACTAATGCACTAAGTTACCAGGACATCACCTTTCAATGTCCAAAGCTATGAAATCAATGCTAAATGTTCACTGAATCAATGTTTAATTTTGTTTGAAAAATAAGTTGTTATATAGTTAGTAGCACCAAAAATATTCACCTCTCTGGGCTTCAAATCTATAGTGAATAGTTAGGACAAGAAGGTGACTGTATCTCTTCTAACTCTAAAATCATAGGATTTATCACAGAGGCCATTGGAATCATAATTCCAAAAATATAGCTCTGTATTTATATCATATCTTTCTTCTAAGCAGTTCAAAACACTTCAAAGACATTTTCATATCAATTCTCACAGCATCCTGTGAAGGCAGGTAGGTGGGAAATATTATCATTCCTATTTGACATTTCTATACACCTACTCACTTGATTATAAGATCATTTTAACTGAATATATAATTTTTTTCAGTGAAAAGAATATATGCCCAGAAAAAAACAATGATGTTCACAAGAAAAATAGTATAATTTTGCATTATCAGTCTTATGGGCTGAATGACCTGAACATTTGCAATATACACAATGACCCTTGAGATTTTAATTTAGATATTAATTCTCCTTCCTTTTTATACACCCTTGAAAAAAAGATAGGAATATTAACAAAATGGCAGCTATATTTTGTTAGGTAGTACCAAACTGAGGAAAATTGGTCTATTTTATCTACATATTTGGAATACAGTGTTTGTTTCACTTTTAAGGAGAGTACTGACATAGTCTGAAGTCCAAAAAACTAAAAAATATCAATTATTCTTATTTTTTCCTTTAAGTAAAATATCAGTTTATACAATGACTTGTAATGAGAAATATATTTTTGTCAGGAAAATCAGTTTTAAATAGAAATGCAACGTCAAACATTCATATATTGAAAAAACATCTCTACACCTCAACTTATATCTCTCCCCCTTGAGAGGATAAAGACAAGCATCTCCAACTCGTGGTCCTTCCTTATTTCACAAGCTTTATCTTGTACCACTCTCCCTCATGCTTCCTGTGCTTCAGGTTCATGAATTTCATACATTCACTTATTGATTGATTCAATGTTGTAAGACATAGAGGTAAAATATTGAATAAGGCCAAATTAAAAAAAGAAAAAAAGATGAAATCTTGCCTTTTGCAAAAATATGGATGGACCTTGAGGGTATTATGCTAAGTGAAATAAGTCAGACAGAAGAAGACAAATATTGTGTGATTTCACTCATATATGGAATATAAACAACAAACAAACAAGA
Organism: Phocoena sinus; assembly: GCF_008692025.1. NCBI lineage: Eukaryota > Metazoa > Chordata > Mammalia > Artiodactyla > Phocoenidae > Phocoena > Phocoena sinus. The sequence continues at coordinate 98,478,916 of NC_045765.1, read as the reverse complement.
TAAATAAACAAACAAACACATAGGTACCGAGAACAGTAGTGGTTACCAGAGGGGAAGGGGTGGGGGAGGATGAAGTAGGTAAAGAGGATCAGCTATAAGGTGATGGATGGAAATTAAATTTTTGGTGGTGAGCATGCTGTATGGTATACAGTAGTAGAAATACAATGTTGTACGTGTGAAACATAATATTATAAAAAAATGTTACTTCAATGAAGAAAAGAAAGCAAGAAAGAAAAAAAGATAAAATAAGGTTTCTTCCTGAAAGTATACCTATATTAGACAAATAAGTAAACAAATAAAATAGTTCCATATTGTCATAGTTGCTGTAGTGATAATAAGTAGTGACAAGGATGGAGGTAACTGGGCAGAGAGGATTTTTTTTTTAGAAATGGTAGTTAAGTATGAAAAACAGGACTTATAGGTAAAATTAGATCTGAAAAATAAAAAAGAAAGATCCAAAAAAAAAAAAAAAAAAGAAATGCTGGTTAAAAGTATCTATGAGAAGGTGAAATTTTTGCTACGACCTCAAAAAACTGGACCAGCTGTTTCAAGCTGAATTAAAATGTTGAAGCAGAAATGACTGCAAGTCACAAGGATGTAATGTTGCAGTGACAAAAGTGGGTAATCAAGGTGGGTTACAAAATTAGCAGGGCCAGACAAAATGCAAGACCCCTTGGTTAAAAATTATTAAGAATTTCAAGATGGTGACAATAAAGCATTAAACCAAGCATCAGGCGTGTCTGAGTAGGGACCTTGTGTAACTTCACAGGCTGTGTCCCTGTGAAGCCAGGCCTGAAAAGGATGGCTCTTGTGGGTTGGAGGTCCCTGAGACGAGAGCATGTAAAAGTGGGCGCACTGGATGGGGGGATGGGCACAACATGATAGGGCTGCTTGTTCTGGTAACTAAGGACCTGGAAGACTGAGACATCCACAAGAATATGTGATAAACAGGGATATGCAGTCCAAGGAGAAGCATCCCTCACTGAGAGCAGGGAGTTAGGTCAGCTCTCTCCTGCAACTGCAGCTGTGTCCATCCATGGCCCTGGGAATCAGGTAAAAGTACCATTTTCTTTCTAGTTTCTGGGCTTTTGCAAGTCTGGAATAAACCCTATGCTCCACCCTGACTTCACCATTACTATGAGTTCCAGGGAGGTAAAGACCAAGTCTGACTTATTTCCCTCAGTCTTAGCCCATAGTAGATTTGTAATTATGTATTCAATTAACCAGTGATTGAGGAGTAAATAATTCCATCATGTGGTAACTGACCCAGATAAAGTTTTGGAAGAAAATATAGTCAATGTTGGAAAATTTTATATTATGAAGCTAGTTTAGGAAATAGCTCATCGAAAGAAGAAATTCCACCTTACCACTTTTTTAAATCTGTTTATAAGAGTAAATAAATGTATTTCCATCATAAGGGCAGTTTGGATCAAACACCAGACTGATCCTGACTAAATACCAAAACCTCTAGATGATTCTTCGTTCTCATTTTCTTAGCTCTTTTCTTCCAAGAATAGGATAGCTAGTAATTAACATAAGACTATAAAAATATTCCATAAGTATAGTAAGAGCTATTAAAATATGATGACAGATCATCAATCTAATCTACCATTTTTCATGTAATTTGGTTAACCAGGGAAATGCAAGTCACTAGAACATCTACTAAAAATTACATAGTGAGTCCAAAGAATACCCAAATTATTCCTCTTGTGATTTGCACAAAAAATTTAGATTATTCAGAATTTGTGACAGTCTTCAACAATATCATTATTAACACAGATTGTCACTTACTTCCCTAGAAGGAATGAGCCCTCTACATTGCCTTCAAAATGAGAAATATACAGAAAAGTAAATATGGTTTAGTTAATATGTGGAATTCTGACTGCTCACAGATATCACAGAAAGGGTTTATGTTCAGGTAATAGTTTGGGATTATGATTCCCGAACATGTCTGAGAACATCACTTGAGATTCTTTTTTAAAAAATACAGATTCCCACACCCCTCCCTGGGGATTCAGTTTCAACATGTACGGGATGCGAACCAACAAATATATTTTTTAATTGAATTTAAAGTACTGTTTATGTTTGGACAATTTTGGAAAAGACTGAGTTAGGCCTTTCAAAACAGACAAAGCTGATCACATGTTGACAGAGGACTGATGTGAATGTATATGTTAATCTACATCTGATTTTTCAAAAAGATTTTTAAAACAATGTTAGGAAAAATTAGAAAAAAAAAACCTTCTATTTCTTCAAGAGGATAGCTTTACTAATATGTAAAATAAGTTTGTGTTTAGCAATGTCTTATTTTTTTTATGCATTAATTCTCCCTACCCTTGGCCAAAGGCTAACTAGTTTCAGATTTCTATGAATGTGTGTCTTTTCTGGATGGTCTGTAGCACATATTCAAAAGTCTCTTTCCATACCTGACGGTTAACCTTCTCTGGGCACTGGAGCCTAAGATTGCTTAGATATGTACCTTATAAGCTGTATGAGAAAATAACTTGCCATTACCTGGAAATAAGCTGCTAACTCCATGAATGTTTCTACACAAACATTTTTTAATTACCAACAATGTATATTAGATTATTGGAAAAGTGAACAGTCCCTGTTCTTGTTCACCCCTTCTTGCCTTCACTAGTCATTTCCCGTGTCGGTAAGTCCAACTGGGATTACTCTGATTAACTCACAATGTGAAGTTGGCATGGCTGTGTAGGCATAGATGACATTCATGTTCCTTCTATGAGCATACTCTAACAATGTTGTTATCTGCGTAAGTTTTGTACCATTCTATACCACCAGGTGAAGAAGATTCAGGTTCATTATGTGCCTTATTATGTATATGTGAAAACTTCCAACACAATCACATTCAAAAACACAACCCTGAAATTCTTGGCATCCTGGGCACCCATGTTGGACAAGAGGGGAAGGATTATACAGTAAGAATGATTAGTTTTCAATTTATAGACATCCATTATCTATGGAAAATGAGCCAGAATAAACCCCTCAAATGGTAAGCCCTCTTCATGTAATATCCTCCCAGGTGGCAGTTCGGGCACTAATCACAAGAACTTCATTAGGTAGATTCAACCCATGTCTAATAGTTATAGAAAATGCTAGCTGAAATCAAGTAGTTTGTCATGCAAAAATTATTAATGAATATAGTATTTATGATTCAGAGATCTTGAGTTTCCAACAACTATACACATCTTTCTCTTTTTGTATGAATCTGCCTCAAACCGGTAGTGTGGACTGAACTTCTATCAAATTAATGCATTTGACCTTGAAAGACTGACAATCTGAGCTTGTCCCCCCACCAGACTTTCCACTTTTGAAAATATACTATGGGGTTCTCCCACAACTTCTTTTCCCTCCACTATAGAGGTTTCTTTTTCCATCACTCTACTTATTGGAAATATTAGTGGCCTAATGTTATTACAGTCACAGCCCTTTTTTTGGGAATGCAGATTGCCTGGTTCAGCAACTGTAGATTAGATTTGAAAGAAAGAGATTCAAATGCAGTAATGCTGCCAGAAGACAGCTCCTTCACTGATTTAGAATCAGTGAAATGTGTGACAGGAAAGACTATGTGTTGGCAATTGGGCTTGATACATCTTTCAAGAGCAAAATGGAAACTCTCTTCCCTTGGTTTGCAGCTATAGATCACTAAAAACATCTCAGAAGCGAAAGGCTGCAGAGGCCCTGCCTTCTCCTTCCTCCTTTCCCAGGGTGGTGACATAGATGCCAAAATTAGATGTGTCAAAGCTTTCACAATTCATTGCTGAGGCACATGCCTAAAACTGTCTCTTATTGAAAAAATATATTAATTATATTTCTGCTTTTTATCATGTAAATTCAGGGCTCATGAAAGGAACCAGATGGACAGCTTTTAGAAATATATCCTTCCTTTGATTAAAAGACAAGGAATGAAGTTTCTACATGCTCCATCTCTGAAAAGCTTCCTCCTAAAACTTTTAGCCTCATTGAAATGGTTGGAAATTGTGAATGCTAGGATTCCACTGTGTGTGTATATGTAGAGGAGTAATTATTAGTGCCAACATCAGTCTAAGTTGCCTAGTAAATATTATATTTATTGGATTTTTGCACCTTTAAAGTTGAAAGCACTTTAATTCATTAAACAGCATTCCATACATCATGTGAATGCAAAACTTTATAAAAATTAAGAGTACATACAACTCCAACATTTCAAATGTTCTTCCTATTCTGAAATCTCTTACTCATTTTATAAGATTGAATTTATTTGTCAGTAATTTTGTCTACTAAATAACTCATCTAACTACTAGAAATATGCATTTTTAAAAATTTTATGAAATAAATATTTACTTAATACCCATTCTATATCAGCCCTACTGTAAGATAGTGATACAGTGGTAAACAAAAAGACACTACTGAGGGCATTGGCATTCTAGTAGAAAATGCCAAAAGCCAAGACCAAGGAAAGTGTAAAATGCTACGATATCAAACTAAGCATATAACTTACTCAGATTTGAGGGTCAGAGAATATGAAATATTGGCTCAGCTAATCTGGTTCAAGTAATGGCTTATGGTGGGATTTGGGGGTGGTTTTAGGTGAGTTGGTGAAATGTGTTTCATATTAAAATTTAGAAATTCACGGCTTAACTTTGTTTATGAGGCTCTGGTGCCAATATGTTACTGCTAGTATCTGGTAAAAAAAAAAAAAAGTACATAAATGCATTATACAAAACACTATAATAAGGAAGCCAAGGGCTAAGGGCAAAGACTCATCACCCACCATGCAGGATATCTCTTAACAATATATTAATATTTTAAAAATTGCTCACATCTTACAATTCACCTTGGAGCATGATTTCTACTTCGACCTTCTTCCTTTTCTGGTCACATTGGCTTTGGGACACAGCCCAACCCAAAAGACAAGAGCAAAAATAAACCTAAAGACTGAGCTTAAATTAATGTCCTGGCTTACTGATCTCATGGTAAAATAGAACTCCTGGCACAACAAATCCTATTGGTTTATTCCATTTGATGGAAGCTCTGCTGATTTTCCTGGCTAATTATTAAGATTAGTTAACTCTAGTATTTAATTCTCAAGTATTGACAAAATGCTAAATTGTGTATTTGGTGATGTTCTGTTGCATGATTCTTCCAGAAACTGGAAAGTAAAAGTTAGTACTTGGTTGCTGGTATCCTGGGTTAAGTAGTAAGGCTCAAAACCTTAGTTTTCGAATACTAGCTTTTAAAAACCTAGGCCCAAAATAAAATGAATTATACACTTTTTATTATACAGTACTCAGTCTGATTCTTAAGAACCACTTTTTATAGACTGATATAATTTCCATCAATAGTTATTTGAGATGTAATAACATTAAAATAATAACTGATTTCATATGTTTGAGAATTATTCTGCCTTCTAACACGATGTGGTTTTAATTCTGAAGAGGATTTCATGAAATGTTTCTTCAGCTGAATTGATTTTCATGGTATTAAGTATAGAAAATTATACTTCCTTTGGACTAATGTTATTCGCAGCAACTTGGAGCTCTACATCCCCTAAAATGTTGCTTATTTTCTGTAAAGTCCTCCTGACCTACCCCAAAACACTTGGACGCTCCATGAGAGTAGGAAGCTTCACTACCTTGTTCATCAATGTATTCTGAACACTTAAATAGACTGGCTCATAATAACTGCTTGTTATATATTTATTTGAATGAATGATGGGTGAATGATTCCATGAAGTATATATAACTGGAGTCTAGAGTCAGTTTGAAGTTTCTATATGAATAATAAAAATTAGCAGGAAATTTTTTGTAATGTTGATAAAAACTCATTTTTCATTGTGCTTTGATATAACAGTATATCCAGTTTGATCCCCATAGTTATTCTATGAAGAAAGCAGTCTATATTTTACCTTTTGTATCAAAGTTGAAACCTAAATCTGTGATGGTGACAGTATGAGAGGACAAGACTTTTTTTTAAGTTTTTTTTTAATTAATTTTTATTGGAGTATAGTTGATTTACAATGCTGTGTTAGTTTCTGCTGTACAGCAAAGTGAATCAGTTATACATATACATATATCTACTCTTTTTTAGATTCTATTCCCTTATAGGTCATTACAGAGTACTGAGTAGAGTTCCCTGTGCTTTACAGTAGGTTCTTGTTAATTATCTACTTTATATATAGTAGTGTGTATGTGTTAATCCCAATCTCCCAATTTATCCCTCCCCCCCCTTTCCCCCTTGATAACCATAAGTTTGTTTTCTATGTCTCTATGTGACTCTATTTCTGTTTTGTAAACAGGTTCATTTGTACCATTATTTTAGATTCCACATATAAGCGTTTTCATATGATATTTGTCTTTCTCTGAGAGCACAAGACTTTTGAAGAAGCAGAGCTGGAAATCACTGGAGTCTTTGGAGAGAGCCAGCATAGTGGTTAAGGCTTGGACTAGGGAACCGACTGCTTGGAGGGAATCTTGGCTCTTCCTTTTACAAGGCCATGGGTGAGTTATATAAGCTCTTGGTGCTTCAATGGATTCATCATAGAGTTATTGTGAGAATCAAAGCACTCAACATCTATAAATTACTTAAAACAATGCCTAGCAAATGGAAAACACTCCATAAATGTCAGCATTTATAATTTCAAGCCGAGGGTGCTTCCTACCCTGGACTAGAAAGAAAGGGCTTTCTTCAAAATTTTCTTTAAAATTTACCTTCAAATATCTGTACATATTTTATGATACATTTTAAATCATAGAAACATGTGCATACTCTAAATGCTATACTTAAGTGCTATAATTCTAATATTTTATTTTCTGTTTATATTTTTATTATATCTATCATAATTTATAGGGATTTTTAAGTTTCAATTTAATTTAAAATACTTTATCCAGGAAGGAGGAGTAAATGGAGAGAATTCACTCAATGATGAAACAGAATTTTATGGGAAATAACAAATAAACAAACAGAAGCGGGAATTGTGTCTCCCCTCTCAGTTAGCTGACTATAAGTGTCAGAATACATGTGTAAGGACAATGCTCCTAATTCATCTTTCAAATAGGAAACAGTTCTTGTCCCAATTTTTAATTGATTTGGTGATATGTAAAAACTAAGGACTGCAAAATCGTCTGTCAGGAGTGAGAATACTATGCCATATACTATATTTATCATAAATATATATATTTCTTCAAAATTGGCTGAAATCCATCCATTTCTGTTACTCCTGAGTGGTGCTAACTTCAAACTAGATTAGGAAACGAATAGGTTATTCAATCTGATTCAACTGAGGAGTCATAAGGATAAAAAGCAAAGCTGCATATTTAGCATACTACTAGTACCAAACTGAATTACAAATGATTTAAATACTTAAGTTGAAAATTAAAATCAAAGAAGTACTGAAAAAAATTCTAGGTGACTATTTTTATAATCTTGGGGAGGGGAGAATTTCATGAGCATAGCATCAAAAAGAAAAACCAATAAAGAAAATTTTATAGGTTTGAATACAAAAATAAAGTAAAGCTTTTGTATGACAAACAAGCATAAAAATTTTTAAATCAAAGAAAAAATTTTTAAAAAATATTTGCAAAATATGTGAAAGTCAAATACTAAGTAGCTAAATCTTATCACCTAATAGATTAAACACAGACAATTCAACTGAAACAAACGAGCAAGGTAAACAAACAGGCAAGTCAAAAAAAAAGAAATACAAATGAACATATAATAGATGAAGAGATGTTAACCTCTCCATGTAGGTACTACAAATTAAAGTAATATTGTTAAATTGTTCAAAATAACAATTATTAAGAGTGATAATGTCCATTTGCTGTGAATGGTAAGGGTAAATGAGTATTCTCATTATGTAAAGATAAAAGTATAAATTTGTACAATGTTTCTGAGAATTATCTGTTGATAGATAAAAAATAGAAATAGACAGATATAATATATACTTACATATGTATTTATATGTATAATTTTCATACTCAAAACTCAAAATTTCTAGTTATAGGAATTTAGTTTATGCAAAAAATCAAACCAAATATGTAAAGGTATGTACACACACACACATATACATGTATGTTAAAGTTGAAAAATTAGAAAAAGAATTATGGTACACATACAATAAATTATTATAGTCTGTCAAAAATGGTGATATAGGTCCATGCTGAAATAAAAAAAGGCCCATAATATATACTCAGTAAAAAAAAGACTATAAGTCAGAATGTAGATTACAATTCCTTTTATTATATTCATTAGAAAAAATTGGGACAGTGTTATGCCAACACATATTTTTTTTTAACAACCTTTAGTGGGATTTGTTTTTTCATATTCTAAAGTTCACCCATTTCAAGCATACAATGCAGGGGTTTTAATATCCTTACCGAGTAGTGCAACCATGACCATAAATCCATTTTAGAACATTTCATACCCTCAGTTAGACCCCTTATGCCCATTTACAATTAATTCCCCTTCCCATTCCCGCCTCTGGCAGTTGACAATCTATTTTCTATCTCTATAAATTTTCCTTTTCTGGACCTTTCATATAAATAGACTCATGCATGTGGTCTTTTATTCTGGTTTCTTTCTCTTAGCATGTTTTTGACATTCAACCATGACTTAAAAGGTGTCACTCTTTGTTCTCTTTTATTGCTAAATAATATTCCATTACATCGATATACCACATTTTATCTATCCATTCACCAGTTAATGGATATTTAGGTTGTTTCCAGCTTGGGGTCATTATGTATATGCCACATATTAAACAGCAATTATCTCAAGGTGTTGGGATTCCAAGTGCTTTTCACTTCTTGCATATACATTTCTGTATGTATTTATACTTTCTTAATAAGTATAAATATTTATAAGTATTTATAAATACTAAGGGTTAAGGGCTAAGGGTTAATTAAGGTAGTAGCACTGTTTTTAATGGGGCTCAATGTAAAATGATGAGACAGCTGATTTGTTTAGAAATTTAGATCCCAGTTGAATAATTTGCATGGCAATTTTTCTCCGCATCCCTATCTATCCCCTTTATGCTGATTTATATAGAAGTTTATAAAACTAAGAAATTTGGAAACTTCCCAAAATCCTCTTAAAAATAAGTACATAATAGCCAGTTTTGTCTGTTGAAAGGGAGTTGACCCAGACACCATTTTTTTAAACCTACTACTTTAATTTTTAATCACACTTAACTTTATTAAAAGTTTGAATATTTTGATGAGACAGTTGAATGCATATACATACATATATATATTTAATATTTTATAGAATATATCATGCATAACATAATATACCATATAGAAACATATGGCAATAGAAATGTGAATAAAGAATTTTCTAAACATAAGTAACAATTTGAATGGTTTTGATATATTATAGTGTTTGTTTTTAAATCATTTACACTCCTTGTCTCCAAACATCAATTCATTGCATATTTTACTGGGTCCCCCTGTGCTAGGAATTTACTGTGGGAATGTAAATCATACAGTTCTGCTTTCAGAGAACTTTAAAGAGCAAAACTTATGAAAAGTTAACCTTTGAAAAGATGAATTAAGGTTAAACATTAATAAGAAACAGCACAATTTAATTAGCTGCCCTATGTTTTGTGTTGTACTTTCAAATCAACCACAAAAACCTAATTCATAAAGAATCTACAGGTGAAGCAATAAATTCCTCACCAAAAGAAAATTGATCCTTTGTGTATCATCATCATTATCATCATCACCATCTTTTATAATTTTGAGAATCTGTACATTTAATGTTTAGGGGAGTGTTTGTTTCTTTTGTTTTGTGTTTCAAAACCTGCCTTAATCATGCAACACTGAACTGGAATATCACTAACGTCCTGAAGCCTGGATTAATAAATTGCTTTTCATAAATCAAGACAATTATGCAAATCCCATTAAGCCCTTAGTGCAAAAGCAGAAATTTTAACTGGTATATGCAGGATATCCCATCTCTGGGAGCTGACACACCATTGGCACTTTCTTCTGGGAGAATGAGCTGCAAACTGGGCTGATATATTATGTTCATTGATGACTGGGAAGAACTTGATGAGTTGAATTTAGCGCTAAACCTAGAGAACTTTGAAAAGTGAGTTTATTGTGGCTAGCCTGAGAAGAAGAGGCTATTTCAGAATTGTCAATGTGGCCCTAAGATCAAAGTGTACACTTCAGTAGATACAAATTAATAGTAAACACAATTTTCAAACCAGTATCCAGCAGTACCAGGTTTAGAAAGAAAGCTTCTGACATATTTAGGACAATCTTATAAAACTGGAATGATAATAACCTGCCTCACTAGGTGAGAATGGATATTAAATTAGACAATTTATAAAGATTTTAGCACTGTTCTTGTTAACATAACAAGTACTCAATAGATGCTACCTACTTATTGTCCTAAGGTACATAGAAAAGACACTGTTGAATTTTGACAGGAATGACTCTCCATAAATTGCCATTATACACTAAGGTGGTGTGAAAGTAGCCAGCAGCCTTTCAAAAAGCATTGAATGGAGTCTAGGTACTTTTTACTTTCTTTAGGTGTCACATCTGAAGGGGTCTCACACATCTAGATCCATAGATTAGTAGGAAAACGGGAAATGCTACTTTCTGTCATAACATAATGGCAAACACTGAATATAAACTTTTATGCAATTATAATATTGCATAAAAATCAAAATGTAGGAAATCAATTTCAAAAATACTTAAACATGATTCCTTTATGTATTTATTTCTGCTGGATATATAAATTCATTTTCTTTTTGTTATATATTAGGTGACTCTGAAAATAAAATCAATGAAACCTGCCTCACTTTCAGCTAATTTGATTACTTTTTTAAAAAATGTTTGATTTTTAACTAATTTAGACTCACATGAAATTGCAGAAAAGTCCTTGGTCCCTATCACCCATCTTTCTCCAACCCTGACATCTCCCCATACCATAGTACATTATCAAAACCAGAAACTGATTGGCACAATTCAATAAACCAGACCATAGATAGATATTGCTCAGATTTCAGCAATTTTTGAATTCACTCATTCTTGCATGTTTTTATATATAGTTCTATGGCACGTTACCACGTGTACATATCTTATAACCACCCCTGAAATCAAGGTACAGAGCTGTTTCTTTACCACAAAGGAACTCCTCATGCTGCCCTTTTACAATCACACCTTCCTTGCCTTCCTTAATCCCTGATAACCAATTTTCTGTTCTGCATCTATTTAACTATTCTTTTTAAAGGAAATAATTTCAATTTAAGACATAGCTGTGAAAGATTTAATAACAATTCTTATCTATGTTTTTTTAATGCATGTTAAGTAGAGAGATTATGTATTCCTCATTGGGGGCATTTGGAAATGGGTCATATAGGTGCAATAATTCATAATATGAAATTTTCAACTCTGGCAAGAATTCACAGGAATATAAATTCAGTTTATGAAACAGTGAGATACTGATTGTAACTGACTGATTTTCAGGGGTACAACTTAATTCTTATGGGTCACACTCGTTACTGTCTTAGAGGATTGTTAGTTTAGAGGTGCGTGAGAAAAGAAAACATAAGGCAGTGTTTTCCATTTTTAAATAGGAAAAAGAAACCCACTGCTTTGAAAAAAACACAGAAAACTTCTTGGACTTAAATGAAATCTTTTATTTTTTCAACTGGAAATTTCTAGTGAGTCTATATAATTAGAGCTTGAAAGTATGGATAAGGCAATGTTTAATGTTTTAATAAGCATGGATCTAAAACACAATAATAAAATATCTTTCTTAATGTTAGTAAATTAATAACAAATTTTAATGCTCTCAACTTTATGTCCTTGCATACTTTTTACACAACATTCTCAAGGTTTTTCTTTCCCCTTCCCCAAAATGAAAGTTATTTATTTGGGCTTTTATAATATCTTTCCACCACCTAGACTGTACTATTAAGTAGAAGTCATTTGCAGTTTTAAACAAAAATGACAATAAAATTGGTTTATTTTTCACAGCAAGAGTTGTAGGTAAGTTTTAAGGAACCGAAGCATGAAAACAGAAGACCCAAGAGTTGAACTGCAAGGAAACATTGGGCAGTTCATGCTAAGTAGGACTAAATCCACTTGTACCAGTGTATTTAACTCTGGGGGTCAAGAACCTCAGAGCCCCAAATTCTTATCTCATCATTAATATTTATTGTGTTGCATGAGCTTTAGAATTCTAGTACTCAGGTATATGAATGCTTACCTGAAACAGAAGTTCTTTTATTTTTAAAATTTTTTTTAGTGGGAACATCTTCATAGAAAAATAGTGGACAATTTTCTATCCAATAATATGCAGTCCCACCATACATATTTTTAAATTTCTATTTATTTATAACCCCACCTTTCCCCACAGAGCATTCGAAGCAGATTTCTAGGAAAAGACTTTTATTATGAAGTAAAAGAGAAACAAAAATCAGAACCAAGGAAATGATTATAAAAATACGTTGATGATAAGATTCTGCATATCTAACATGATTATTCTTGCTTAAAATTTGTATCTGAAGTTTCCAGCAGTGAAATCAAAGTTATGTGCCCTTATTAGACAGGAGGAAGAATTTAAATTTCTCAGACTTAATATATAAGACACTAGTTCCTAAAAATATTGTATAGCAAATACAAACATAAATTTTATTTCAAGTTTTCTAAGAAAACTTGACAAAATAATAAAATACACTTTTGTGAATATGATTCCAGGGAAGATATCAAATACTCTCCAGAATGAGGTTATAGCCAGCTCTGGAATCAATGGGGCCTCAAATGGCAGCATCTTCCTCAAGGTGAGAGAATGATAGAGCACCCTTTATTTACTCCCCCTGATCTGAATTCCACCTAATGTACTCTTCTGGTTGTCTAAAGTGGTCCAGGGTATGAGTTAAAATTATTTTAAGGAATGGTTGAATGCTCCCCTGAACCTGACTTTTGAAAGAGCCCACACTGCTATGATTTTGCATTGTTGTTTAGTTTCAAAGCATATACGTCTCTAATAAAAGGTGCCAAAGCTCTTTGTTATTGTCATAACAATATGAATTAATGTTTGAATCTGATTAAAAGAAATTTCACTACCATACAAAGAAGAAGTACCTAAAAACGAAGGCAACAATTTCTTCCAGATTGGGTACCTCAAATGTCATATTTTTTGTGTGTTGAAATTAACTACCTATTTCAGTTGTATCAGCTTACAGTGGCAGGAAGATAACATGGAAGATAGCATAGCATAACTAGAAAGTACCCAATCTGGAATCCAATGAGTTTTCTTTATCCTTCTAATTCACAATGTACGTCATTAGCTTATGACGGATTTAAAGTACGTAAATATATTGTCGGGCTATTTCTTTTTTCCAACTCTTACTGTTTCCAATGTTAATTATATTGATAGGCCTGGATTTACATTCTTTTCATGTTGTAGATGTCTAGGACAGAAAAGCACTAATTAATTCATGTCTAGGACGAAAAATGCATTTATTTATGTCTAAATGAAAAACAAAAGAGCAACTCTATCCTTCACATAAAAATTCATCACTTGGTGACAATACAAGATGTTCTTGCTTGATTTAGATACTTGGTCTTAAAAGAATGCATCGAATAATAAGTGGCTCAGGTTATGCAGGAATATTGAAAACAAAACTTCCTTTAATCTATTATTGACAGGAAGGTGACTCTTCTCTAAATTTCACTGGGAAGATTCCTTCATGTTGAATGTCAATGAAGCTTCTGTACATGTGCTTTTGCAAACAATGAAAGTGGCATGATCCTTTCCACATCAGGCCAGGTAAAGGACTCAGAAGATCTCCTAAAAAAAGCTATCTGTCTTTGAATGTGAAAAAGTGGATGAAACTATTATATTTTATTAATAACTTCAGTCAAGATCTAAAGCCAATGCAACTTGTGTATACAGAAAATTGGGGGTCTTGGACAGATGAGTATCCAAAGAGGTTTTTAAAATAAATAAAATGGGCCTTATCATCATAATTTCAGGTAAAAATGAACCTAATCTTCAGAAAACACTATATCCTTCTTGTCAAGTCTATTTCTTTGCTCTTTTAACTTTTGCTTTTCTCCATATAGCTTAATGTTTCTCTGCACCATTTCTCCCTCCTTGAATCACCTGAAAAGTATTTGAGATGTGCTGTAAACAAGTAAGACCATCTGACAGCTTCTGCTTGAAATCTTACCACTATGGTTTCAAGTTCTGTTCTACCACAAACTTACACTTACCCTGAGCAAATTATTCTACCTCTTGGGCCTCAATATCCTTGTCTAAAAAAAGGAGACAAATACCTATAGGGCAGGATTGTGGGAAAAATCAGGTAACATATGATCATAATGCCTAGTAGGTACTATATAAATTGTAATATAATTGGTTTTATTTTTCTATTAATGGACTTCTACTTCTGGTGATATACCAGTCAGTAGTACCTAAATGAAGTTGCTTTCCCAGTGATGGAGAACTTAATTCTTAAGGATAAGTTTCAATCTGTCTCTCTTATTCTTTTATAGAATTCATGAGGGCATTCTAAAAACGCATCCATGATCTTAGTTCTTATCACATAAATGCCTTTCCAGAAGCACATTTGTGCTATAAGATTGAAGTGGTAGCTAGTTGTGTTGGAGGGCAAGGGGCAGGAACAAGACAGAGCACAAGGAATGTGAAAGACAATTTAGTGCTTCCTCCTAGCCTGCATTTCATCTTACCCTTTGCTGTCTATAGACTATTCATCAGCATTAACATGCACCAAAATCTCCTTTGAAATTTTAATCAATTTAACATTGGTGTATTTATAGATTAGATGAAATAACTTTTGCTGTCTCTTCCAAGCACCTTTGTCATTTGAATGGCTTACAGCCCTCATATTTCTCAATATGAATTTCGAGATATCCTTCTATTTCAATCTTGTTTTCAAAGGACAAGGTGGAAGATGACAATGGTAATGAAGATTAACGGAAAGACTAATTATACAGTCACTGGTGGGGGGGATGAGGCATACGGCTAAATCTTTCTGTCACGAATATTCATAACTAGTTCAGTTTAAATGCCAGATTTATGAGAACAAGTGATCCATCTCTATCACGCGCCGGATGCTTTATTTAAGGTGGGTTCAGAAGAATCTTAATTTTTTCATGCAAGGCTATTCACTGTATATCAATCCTAAAACTTTGCTCTCTTTCCACTTCCCTGTGTATGTCCTACTTACACTTAACCACAGACATTTATATTGTCTTAAATAATGATTATATATTAGGAATCTGTATTTTTTCAACACTCACAAAACATTTTTTTTCTTTTTAACCTGACAACTGTTCATTTGATTGGTGACAAATTTGTGTGCCATAAACCCAACATGAATGGATTGCTCATCAGTAGATTTAATTGCATAAAGGAGGTAATTTATTTTATACCTACCAACATTTTGATACTAGTTGATATATACTATAGTTATTTCAACTACAGTATATATCTAGTATTAAATTAGCACATGATTTAAAGGCTGAGTTGGCCATAGTAAGTTAGTATCACAACTAATGTAAAGAAGACTTAATTGTAAACATCCATTTGGCAAGTGTGTACAATTATAACTATGCCCAGTTAAAATGATAAATATATCAATTGAAAAGAGATTTTTCTCTTCCTATTCTTAGATAATGGGTTTTTTCCATCTCAGTTAATAAAAACAATAATTAAAAATTATTCAAGGAAATATCTAAGTTATATGTAAATAAAAATGAAAACTTAAGAGTTTAATAGTTGAGGAGAAATGTCTGTTGCTTAAAAGTGCATTCTAGACCATCAAATTCCCTAAAGTTATGGACTCTACCATTCTTACACATAGAAAGTATTGCTCTTGGTCAATGTATATTGAGAACTTAACGCAAAAGCCAGAATTTTGATCTTTCCATACAGTTACTTTTGAGGCATTGCTATAATGATAAAAGAGAACATCTGACAAATTATTCTAACAAGTATTCTTCTCAAGTAATTTGTTCTTAAATAAGGGAGGGAGGTCTCTAATCTGATATTTAATTAGCGCTCATCAAACACAATCCAAAGTTCATAATCATGCCACTTAACCCTCAGTTTTCCCTTGGCCAGGTGCCTTTTCAGTTTGGGATACTTGTCAGGCTACTAAAAGTTGCTATGAGTACTTTTATCAACCGTAATGATGAGCAAAACAATTCATGGCTTTGCGTAGTCTATAAATCTCCATTTGCCAAAGGAATTATTACTGTGTATGGATTACAGTCCACCAGAACACTGGGAGTCTATCAAAATCCATTATTTCAATTCACTGTGACATACGCAGTTATGAGATCCAGGAAATGTCATTCCAAGTTGACCCCCAAGAAAAATGTTTGAAATAAGATTGTTCCTTTTGGGTATTTCTTCCCTCAGCATTTACTCAATACCTTCAAGCTCCTTTGTGATCTCTGACTGTTCCCAATGAATCAGTTCTCCTTCATATCTCTAAAGACCTTTCCAGGTCTCTCCCACTTCTAAACATGGCATTACTTCTCTCCTCCTGGGTTCACAGCAAATATTTACATTGATAATTGATCACACAAAAATAAAACCACTATTCAATTAGAATCAGCATTGGAAAATGTAATGTATATCCATCCTTTGCCTTAAACCAACTAATAGCTGGAATATTAGACAGGTAGAGGGGAGTCAAAGCAATAAGTAAATGCAGTAATTGGTACTTTTAATATCTCTCAAAGAAGTTGGTTGGTTATAAATAAAGTTCACCCGAATATGTGTTGTGCACATAGTCCAAATCGTTTATGAAATATGGAGCGGGGGGCAGAGAGGAAGGGAGGAAAAAGAAAAATAATTTTTTGTAAATATTTTGCTTTTGGCTTATATGATAGTTTCCTGTTGCTACTGTAACACATTATCAGAAACTTTGTGACTTAAAACAATACAAGATATTTTCTTACAGTTCTGAGGGTCAGAGGTTGAAATGGCATGTACGGGACTAAAATCAAGCTGTTGGCAGAATTGTTTTTTAGGGAGGTTGTAAGAGAGACTCTGTTTGTTGCCTTGCCTTTTCTAGCTTCTAGAGGCTGCTTGTATTGCTTGACTCATAGTTCTTTTCCTCCATTTCAAAGCCGCAATGGTTGGTTGAATTCTTCTCACATCCAATCACTCTGAATCTCCTGCCTCCCTCTTCACTTATAAGGACCCTTGTGATTACACTGAATTCATGGGGATAATCCAGGATAATCTTCCCCTTTCAAGATCCTTAACTTAATCACATCTGCAAAGTTCCTTTTTACCACATAAGGTAACATATTCACAGGTTCTGTTACTTAGATCAAGAACATCTTTGGGGAGCCATTATTCTGCCTACCACAGTCTCTATCTATGAGCAACAACAAAAGAAATAAATCAGGACAAGGAGATTTAAATACCTATAGTAGAGGAACTATACTTTAAATATCTCCTTAACAATCTGCTTCTGATTATGTTTGTAGGAATGTAGTATATTGTTGTAGGGAGCAGGGAGGAGGTTAATTATGCCTGGGTTGAACCAAATCTTGTCTACTCATTTACTTACTGTGTGTCCCTAAGGGACAAGTTACTTCAGCTCTCTGAGCCTCAATGTTTTACACCTGGGAAGGGGGTGATAAAAATGATTGTCTCAAGGGCTCCTTCTAAAGATAATACGCTATAGTCCATGCAAAGTGCTTAGTACAATCCTTGGAACACAGTAAATCCTGCCCTTATCTTTCCTGGACCTGTTCCTTAAAACACATAACATATTCCATAAAGTACTGTTAAATGAATGTTGCATGAATGATCTTACCAATGATGCCACTGTTGGATTTAATCATTTAATGATGCAAATTTCTTTGATTCTTCTTTGTACAGCATAGGAAATAGCTTAGAATGCTTAAACTCTAGCACTTTAGTCATCACCCCAAACTCCATACAACGAAGACAACGGCACATTTAACTCTATTCTGGTCATTTACCATCTGGTAAACTAAACAGGTCAGAGATAACTTATAGATCATCCTGACCATCTTAATAGAGTTAAACTTTACCTTTTTAAGATGTGATAAAACATTGGTAACTGAGATGAGCAATTCATATTATTACTTGAGACCTTATTAAATCTTTGTTCATTATATGTAGTATTAGCCAGTCAATATTCATGTAGCTAACTAAAGCTTTCAGAGTTCATGCTTCCATTTCTTTCAATATGACATTTCTTTATGTACAACATCCAGTTCCAGGAGGAAATATTTTTCTGACAGGTACAATTAATATTTTAAAACTGGATGGAATAAAATTAATACCTCCATGGCACCAAAGCAAAGCAAATCAAGAGAAGGGAAGAGGAAAGTCTTACTCTTCCCTAGAAAAGCTAGAGAGATTAGCTCTAATCTAGTGACTTTTAAAACTAAAAAAAAAATCTAACTTCTTAATCTGGGATATAACATAGCTAATTGTGTTAAAGCATTTTAGAACAGATAAACAGATCTAATTTTACTTCATGTTTTATCTCAAGCCTCTAATGCCAGCCCAAGGTATCAAAAAGGCATGGTTTTGAAGGACAGTAAGGACAATATAGCAAACAATTATATTGAACTACTCTATGGGATAAAAATAATGGAATTTCTAGAACAGACCTGGATCCAGTCCAAATATATCAATGTCTCTGCATACTGTTGTACTTCCCTGTGCTTCATCTCTATCTTTCAGCAAATCAAATCTACCCTGTGTTCAGATATTACATGTTTATTTCCCTAGAATTTTAACTCTAGGTTATTTTAGGGTTGTCAAATTTTGAAAATGTTACCAGTAATTTTAATTAATTTCATTTCATTCAAAAAGAAAAAAATCATCAAAAAATAATAAATACCTCAGTGAGCAAAAGCTAGATGGTTTTGTGTCAAGGCTTTTACAAAGAGAGAGAAAATTCTCATAATTTTTCATTCCTCAATTAAAATAGAGAAAATTTCCTCAATACCTTCTAGACTTAAAAATTAAATTTAGAAGCTTTCTATCCCAATGATTTTATTGAAAGTATTATACCAATATATATATAAAAAAAACCCAATG
The DNA here is from genome assembly GCF_008692025.1 of Phocoena sinus. Classification (NCBI taxonomy): domain Eukaryota; kingdom Metazoa; phylum Chordata; class Mammalia; order Artiodactyla; family Phocoenidae; genus Phocoena; species Phocoena sinus. Next base: position 98,459,836 of record NC_045765.1, on the reverse strand, counting down.
TTTAAAATCTCTTTATTTGACATTGATCTGATACGAAAGACAAAACCCACCTTGTTATTTTAAGTTGGATATGCTATCTGGTAGGCTTTCCCAGGAATTTAAGTGGCAATATTTCTGATAACTCCAGAGTGCCAGTTGTTGAAAGTTCTTACCATCAAATATATGAAAGTTCATACCATTTAAAATAAAGATGTTAAATTCCAACCACTTAATATGAATCTGAATTCCCAAAAAGCAAATCTATCCAAATAAATTTCAAGTTGATTATATTTGAACCTAGTGAATCTGATATTATAAGGCTGATAGAAAGATGACTCAAATGGAAAATTCTAATATTTATAAGCTAGTAGACAATATGGGTTAAATATAATTAGGCTGAACTAAGGTTACTCATATTAGTAGAAAGATTATTAGCTACTGGAAATTAAAGGAGTTTTCTTTCACTAGAAAGAACTAAAGTTACGTTGAAATTATTTGTGTAAATAAATAATTACTTAGTAATAGATGAATTATACAAACATTTTTGGGAATTAGACTAAATTAGAAAGAGTACATCTAAGAGCAGCCTAAGGAAAGCATTTTGCCACCTATTTAAAAGTGATTAATTGGTGTTTGTGTGCCACTGGCCAGAGATGGCATGTACAGAGCAAGTACTACAACTTTTCTTTCTAAATAATAAGTAGAAAAATAAATTTCATTGATTATGAAACTTTTTTCCATTGAGCTTAATATCTGGCTTCTAAGCAACTACTACTAACCTACTAAATTTGTAGGTGAGATGAGAATTATTTCTCATCCTTGAAATCAATTATCACAGAAATATCCACCATCAAACCAACTGCTTTTCTGTGAAAGTTTGCCGTTACTTTGGATTGCTGCCAGTAAGTAGAAATGCTATGGGGACATAAAGGCATATGAAGGGGATATGAAAAGAAGATTAATTGGAAGAAGTATTTTTGACCACTTTAGAGTTTTTGTCTATATTTTTAAAATAACCAACATGAACTCATTAAATCAAGGAATATTACTGTGTAATACTGGGAGTTTGATAGTGTTCTAAACTTTAATATATATCAATAACAATCTTTTAAAAAGACAAAAAATCTTGCTTGCATGAAGCTTACATGCCAATTTGGAGAAAAAGACTATTAATTAACAATTAATAAATAAAATCCACATCTCGTTAGATTGTGATAAATATGACAGAGAAAAAACAGAGAGGGAACTTCCTGTTTCATCTCTAACCAGGTAAAGAGTTAGAAGTTATCACTCCCATCTTTACAACAAGAAAACCTAGACAAACTGGAAAACAATGACTTTTTTTGACCCATCAGAAAGCAGAGTCATGAGGCAAATTGCCACCTTGAAATCTGTTTGGAAATGTACATCCAGAGAGATATAACAGATGAGAGGTGATAATGTGAAGCAGAAGACAATGAAGTCATAGGCCTTACTGTAGAAACACTTAAGTAGTAATTTTGACAAATGATCCAAGAATTGCGGTACAATTCCAAAAGGTTTAACATAATTATAATTGGAATACCAGAAGCAGTAGAAAGAGAAAATGGAGCAGAAAAAATATTTGAAGTAATAGTGGATAAGACATTTCCAAAATTCATCCAGGTGTTTTAAAAATCACAGATCCAGGAAGATCAGAGAACTCCAAGTAGAATAAAGACTCCACCCTCCCCCCAGAAAAATCCAGATCTAAGCATTTATAGTCAATCTTCAGAAAATACAAAACAAAGAAAATTTTGAAGGAAGCTTGAGGTGTAGGTAGAATGCCTTGCCTATAGAAAAACAAAGATGAGAATTAACTTCTCATCAGAAACCATATAAAAAAGAAGAGTCAAATATTTAAAATACTGATAAAAAACCCAACTCACCAAACTAGAATTCTATATCCAGCAAAATTATCATTCAAAATAGAGAAATAAAGACTTGTGCAGCCAAAGTAAACTGAGGGAATGTCTCACCAGACCAATATTGTAAGAAAAATTAAAAGAAGTTCTTCATGCTGAAGGGAAATTGTATAGGTTTAAACCTGAATCTACATAAAAAAGAGAAGAGTGTTGGAGAAGTAATAAATGAAGGGAAAACAAAATCTTATTTTTTATTTGATCTAAAAACCACCTGTTTGCTCAAAGTACCTATAGTAACAATATGCTGGGTAATCATAGGCTATGGATAGGTGAAGTGCATGACAGCAATGCCACAAAGGATGGGAAGGAGTATTGAGAATGCTCTAAGTTGCCTATACTACATGGAAAGGTGCATAGTTTTTTTTTTTTTTGAAGATTGATTTAGATTCATTTAAAATGTATATTGTACACTCTAGAGAAATAAATTTAAAATTTTTTAAAAGTATAATTGATATACTCTGAAAAGAGGTAAAATGGAATCACTCATATAAGATGCTTAATTAATATCAGAGATGGCAGAAAGAGAGAGGGAAAAAAGAGGGGAAGAAATACAATGATTAAATATCAGCTAAACTTAAAACGTAAATGATGTAAATATACCAATTAAACTTTGTAAGTTAAATGAGTGAACAAACAAATATAAACTAGAGACAATAGTATATTTTATAAAAGAAATCCACTTCAAATATAAAGACTCCAATTGGTAAAATTAAAGGGATAGACAAAGATATATCAGAGTGACACCAAGTAAAGATATGCTGGAGTAGGTATATAGTAATTTCAGACAAAGAAAACTTCGAAACAAGAAATATTACCAAAGATAAAGATGAGCATTACATAATGTTAAAGAAGCCACCTTCAAAGAAGACATAAGGATTCTATAGATGTCTATACCTAACAGGTTTTTAAAATGTATGTGGTAAAACTGATAGAGTAAAAAAATAAATATAGAAATTCAATAATATAAAGACTTAAACACCATTCTGTCAGTAATTCACAGATTAAGGCAGCAGAATATCACAAGGGATATGATAACTGGAAAAGTGTTATCAATAAATTTGATGTAATTGACTTTTATACAGTGTTTCACCCAACCAAAGCAGAATATACATTATACTCAAGTTCACAAGGAACATGCACCAAGATAGTCCATATTCTGGTTCATAAAACATGTTTAAGAAAATTTAAGATAATATAAATAATAACCTTCAAAAAAGAAATTACCAGACTAAGAAGGTTTTACTAGTTAATTATGACAAACATTCAAGGAAGAAATTCCTCGACAATTCTTTCAGAAAATGGAAGCAGAAGAAACATTTCTTAACTAATTCTATGAAGTCAGCATTACCCTAAGATCAAAACCAAAGAAAAACATTACAAGACAAGAATACTGCAAACCAGTATCTCTCATGAACATACATATAAAAATCCTCAACAAAATATGAAAAAAAGTTGAATCCAACATTGTATAAAAAAGAATTATATACCATGACCAAATGAAATTTATTTCCATTAAAAAAGGCTAGTTTAACATTCAAATATCAAAACAATCTACCAGGCTAAAGAAGAATCATCTCATCGTATCACTTAACACAGAAAAAGCATTTGACAAAATCCAACACCCATCTGTGACAAAGATTCTTCAAAAATTAAATAAGTGGAACGTCCTCAACTTGGTAAAGAACACCTAAAAAAACCTGTAACGACTATTATAACTAAGACACAGGATTCTTTCCCCCTAACATCAGGAACAAGGAAAGGATGTCCTCTTTTATTATTTGTGTTTAATGTAGCACTTAAAGTCTTACTGCAATAGATAAGAAACAGCAATACAAACATACACAAGGGAAAAAGCTGTTATTTTTTGTAGACAGTACAATTGTCTACATGAAAAAGCCCTTGAATTTGCAAATAAATGTCTGAAACGAACAAGTGAGTATATAAAATTTGTAAGATACAAGGCTGAAGTAAAAAGTCAATTGATTTCCTACATACCAGCAATGAGAATTTGGAATTTGAAATTTCCAAAATTCATTTACACTAGCATAAAAATGTAATTCATGGATATAAATCTAATAAAATATGTATAGAATATGCATGCAGAAAACAAAATCCTAATGAAGTATATTAAAGAATAGGTAAAGATGTTTTCCATGATCATTAATTGGAAGACTCTACATTGTTAAATTATCAATGATTCCAAACGATATACAGATTCAATGCAATTCCAATCAAAGTCCTAGCAAAATAATAATACATAGACATCAACCAGCTGATTCTCAAATTTGTAAAGTCAAAGCTTCTGACAATAGTCAACATAACACAGAAGAACAAAGTTGGAGGGCACATACTACTGATCTCAAAACTTACTCTAAAGTGACCATAATCAAGGCCATGTGGCATTAATGAAAGAATAGACATATAAATCAATAGAACATAAAAGAGAGCTCAGAAGTAGACTTACATTTGTACACACCACACAAATCTTGATAAAGACACAAAAGCAATTCATATTCAAAGTTGTTTTTCAACAAATGGTCCTGGAAAATTTGGATGTCTATATGCAACTTTACACATTACACAAAAATTAAATCAAATTGGATCAGAGATACAACTGTAAAATGGAAAACTATAAATCATCAAGAAGAAAATCTGCATGACTTTGTTTGGTGATGAGTTTTGAGATGCAACACCAAATCATGGTACATAAAAGAAAAAATAGATAAACTGAACTTTATTAAAATTAAAATATTCTCTTTAATTCTTTTAAATTAATTGAGGCTTCTTTTAAAGCCTAGTATGGGTCTATTCTGGCAAACATTCCTTATGCATTTGACATGATTGTGTATTCTGCAACTGTTCAGTGGAATGTTCTAAAGATATATGTTAGTGTGAGATACAGATTGTCGGTTTATGTTGTTTCCTTAAGTCTTTCCTTGTGTATCTTTTGACTACTTGTCTATTATTGATAGTGGAGTAATAAAGTCTCCCCCAGTTATTGATGAACCATTCTCCTTTCAGTTCTGTCCATTTTTTACTCATTTTATTTAGGTGCATGTAAGTTAGGTATGTATATGTCTATATGTGTTTTTTTCTTTATATATTCTATTATCTTGCTGATACTTTCTATTTTAATATTTGACTCAAGTTCATTTGCAATTTCCCATTGGAGCATTTTTACTTACAATACTGCCTTAAAGTCCTTGCCAGATAATTCCAACATCTCTGTTATTTTTCGTTGGTATCTCTTGATTTCATTTTCCCATATGAGTAGAAATATCTGTGGTTCTTCATGTGCCAGGTGATTTTTGTTTTATTGTGTTCATTTTGAATATTACATTTATGAGACTTTGGGTCTTATTTATATTCTATGAGAGTGCTGATCATTTATTTAGCCTTGTATAGGCTGTGTTTCCAATGTCAGTTCAGTTTTCAAAGCCTTTGCGTGCTATCATTTCTATCCTGCATATGTATAGCCCAGTGATCAGTCTGAGACCTAATGAGAGATCTATTTCTTAGCACACTTCTTAAAGTCTATGGTATGCTAATTAGGATCAGACCCATGTTTGCATAGGTCTGGGGATAACCCAGGAATTAACAAACAAAATTATTGCTTTCCCAAGATATTTCTTCCCTAAATATCAGTGGTACTTTTTTTTTTTTTTTTTTTTTTTTGCTGTACGCGGGACTCTCACTGCTGTGGCCTCTCCTGTTGCGGAGCACAGTTTCCGGACGCACAGGCTCAGCGGCCATGGCTCACGGGCATAGCCGCTCCACGGCATGTGGGATCTTCCTGGACCAGGGCACGAACCCATGTCCCCTGCATCGGCAGGCGGACTCTCAACCACTGCACCACCAGGGAAGCCCCAGTGGTACTTTCAAGTCCACTGGGTTTCACTTTTTGGTCTTCTGGTCAGAAACTGTCCTCTACTGTGATTGCACTTCCTCCAGAGCTATGTGGCAGGAGGACAAGGGAGAGGGATAAAAATCAACAGTTTTGTACCACCCTCTTGAAGATGTAGCTCTACCAAAGAGAAGGAGTTTTGGCTGCAGGAAAACCTGTGTATGGAGTGCAATAGAAGAGAGAAAAAGGAGAGGTGAAAAATCAAGAGATTTCTCCCACTTTCACTGAACTTTAGGAGTTTCCTTTTCTGCTCCTCAAACCAGAGCTAGACGGTTTCTCCTTGATCTTTCTGTGTCTGAACCATAGTGCTCACTTCTGAGTTTTATAGTGCATTGCATTCAGGCCAACAAATATTGGAGGAAAAAAATAATAAACTCTGTTTCATGGTACTTCAAATTCTAGTGTTCTTTCCTTTCCTGCCTGCTGATTATTTACTTTTCAGTATTCTCAAATACTGCTCAAGCAATTTGTGGAGGTTTGATAGTTGCACTCAGTGAAAGGGAAATGTTGGCATGTGTTTATCTTTACTGGAACTGGAAGACCATCGTTTTTTTTAGTTTTTCAACATTTCAGAACAATTTTAAGCCATCATTAAACTTTGGTAATTTGTTTTCTTACATTTTTTGAAACTTCTGAGGGGAGTTTAGGTGGACTTCAGTTGGAATAGAATAATTTAGAAGGATGATGTTTAACCTGATGGCATACTTGAAACTACACCAATCTGATGAACTCATGTGAAATATTTTCTATGACAAATTCTGTCTCTTCAATTTCCTATTTCAACTTCTAAGGCTGCACTCTTTCAGAGAAGATTATCTCCATGCACATTCTGGAGCCTTCAAAAATGTGTGCTGGGAAGAAGAAATTCACAGGTTTTGATCCCGAAACAATTCTAATTTTCTTTTTAAAAGAATAAAAAGGGGCTTCCCTGGTGGCGCAGTGGTTGAGAGTCCGCCTGCCGATGCAGGGGACACAGGTTCGTGCCCCAGTCCGGGAGGATCCCACGTGCCACGGAGCGGCTGGGCCCGTGGGCCGTGGCCGCTGAGCCTGTGTGTCCGGGGCCTGTGCTCCGCAGCGGGAGGGCCCACAGCAGTGAGAGGCCCGCGTACCACACACACACACACACAAAAAGAATAAAAAGAAAATCACATTACTACTTTTTCTCCTCTCAACTTTTATCCTTTTTTATTTTTAATTATTTTCCTTTCTTTCATATTCGCAGATTTTATGAATATATCTCTCCATGAAAAGGAATTCAGGTAGCCCCTAACCAAAAATAAAGAAGTTGGTCTAGCCAATATCTGATGACATTATTCTTATTCATATCAGACGACAAACATATTGTTAGACTGAGAAATTCATTAGAAACTTTAATTCAAAACATTCAATCCATTGTCATTCATATATATATATATATATATATATATATATATATATATGTCAGTTTACAGTTTTTGTGTACGTATTTTTTTCTTATTCCAGACAATTTCTCAGGGTCTCTCTAATGTAATCTGAATTTTACAGAAAACTAGATTTTAGAGGGGCTAAATAATATGGCCAAGACAGTATTGATATTGACAAAAGTAAAACTAGATTTTAGATCATTTAACACCTGGGACACAAGTCTCTCCAAACAACGCGTCTCTTAGAAGTTCAGGTTTAAGGAAACTTGCTTTTATCATTTGTGTAAAATTGTTTAGCATCATTTCTTCTATAATAAAATTATGACTGGATATTTATCTTCCTGATTATGATTAGATGTTGGATTTTCTTATGGATTCAAATATATCTGTAGAAAAACATGATATGGTGAGCCTAACTCAGGGAAATGCTAATAACTCAGGTTTAATCAATAAGTACATTGAAGCTCCTACTGCTTCTGTAACAAATTCTATACGTAAAGTTGCCCGAGAAAGTCATTTGATGAGTTAAATGAGAGTATACCTCCTAATTTGTTTTCATATTTAATTATCCATTTATTCTTTTGATTCATAGGCAGTAATTTCATACTGTTGATTCCCTCTTGACCTTGTGCTTGTAACTGAATCTGAGATCTGGCTTGTGGCCCAGGAATATGTAGAAAATTGTTTATATAAGCAGCAAGCTGCCTTGAGCTGCGCTGCTTTGATTTAACGTTATAACTGTACTAAAAGTAGCATAGCTTTCCCATTTACTCTCTATTCTGTTCAAATCCCTTGTCATTATAACAGATGTTTGGATTATTGTTCTGTAAACCATGTCAGAATTTCAATCTGTAGTATCTGTTTATTATTCTCCAAGGGTGATATTACAAATGTTCTCATGCACAGTTAATACTTATAAAACAGTCTGTCTTATTTCCCATAAAAAAAAAAAACCTACCAGAAAGTTTTTGATAATCAGAATAAATATAACTAACTTGGGGCAGAGTGTTTTAAGTGTATATGAGTAAATGATCCCAACTAAAAGTGGGCAACATTTCAGAAAGTATTCCAATCATTTAAAAAAAAAGCTTTTATCTTAAGTCTTATAAGATAATGATTTTTTAAATGTTTTTAAGTATATGTGTAGTTAAAATTGAACTACCATAATTAAATAATTTTATTCTGCTATTGAGATATAATTTGATTTATATTTAATGTCTGTGAAAGCCATATCTGCTGATAAAACCTCATGGTTTTGAAGTGTGCCATGTTAACAAAATAAAAGAATTATTGAATAAAAGAATGTGAAGTCCGGATGCTCATAAAGATATACCAGTAGTGTATGGGGAGAATATCATTGTTTAAAATCTCTACTTAAGTAGAAAACCTTATTACCTTAAAAAAAGAAAAGAAAAAGAAAACAGAGTTACTGACAGCTTTTTCAAATACATTTTTAAAGCCTGAACTATTAGTTTCCTCCTGTTGTTTGAATGAGTTATTGCAGCTTTTACAAGGGCATGAAATGAGATTTCCTGAGGTGACAGTCCAATTGGATATTGACGAAGAACAAAATCTCTGATAAATCATTTGTTTCTCCTTTACATTTTTCTATTTTAATCCTTACTCTAAAGAGAATTGGTATGCTCTAAATAGAGCCCACGTCAGATGAAGGAGCATTATGCCCGCTTTTTACAAGAGATGTGAGCACATTAATACTCTGAGGAATAATCTGACTATGTTTCTAGAAGACGAGCTTTGTAGCCAAATTAGAAATGTTTGCAAGAAAATAATTTGTTTCCCTTATTTACTTCACATACATTTTTATCTTTCTTGTTATATCCCATTTCTAGCCCCTCTTTCTTTTGAATATAAAAATGGCACAAAAAAACAGGAGAGGGGAGAGAGAGAAGAGCCTACTCTTTGGAAATGATTTAGAAGGAGAGTGACAGAATTCTTCTGGGAAATAAAAGGAGAGGGGAAGGGAGAGTTTAAGGGAAAGGGTCAATTAACTACTCCATCAGCCCCATCGAAAAAGGTACTGTATCTTTTACTTCATTCATTTCACCTTAGAGAGTGGACACAGCTACCACGGGGTTCGGAGTCTGCAAGAACACCAACGTGTGTTACGTTTACATTTAAGATTTTTAAAACGAAAGGAGAAAAAAACACAAGGTCAGCTTCGGAAATGATGAATGCCTTTTTGCTGAAAGCTGTACTGAACGTCCTTGAGTTTAATCAAAACTATTTGTTTTTAGTCAGCTTTGCTGTTGTCTCTTTTACTCTTGTCCACTGATAGCTTGACATTAATGACATCATAAATCATGTGAAGTGGCAGCTTGGGTTTGGTAGCATTTCAAGTGTTTGTTGAGATGTCCCGGACTATCTGAGGGGCTGGTGCAAGGCTGGCTATCATCCTGCACTGAATCTTGAGTTTATGGCATGATTCGGTCGGTAAAAGCACAGAGTGCATTATTAGTGTGATGGGCCTTCGTTAAAGAATAACCGGCTCCTTGTTAAATGCCAACTTCAGAAAGAGATTATCGAGGAGGTGGATTTATCTTTAATTCTGTTTCTTCAATTTTTTAAAACATAATTTTCAAATCCACTTTTAAAATAAAGACCTCGCCCTCTGTACTTGTCAGTTCCTATGGTCATTCAGTACCTGTAACGTAAGGTGTGAGAGTCCATTTGCACTGTTCATATTCCCAGTGTCCAGTCACTTGAGACTTGAACAGTGGGTACAGTTTGAGCACTCCTATCACCTACGCGTTTTAAAAGGCTCTTCTTACGCATAAATCATCATCTGTACATTGAAAATGTATTCTTTGAAACATGTCTAGCTTTTATCAGTTTTTTGTTTCAGAATGATTTCACTGGACCATTCTGTTTTATGGCTTGTTATCTGTGTGACTGTTCTTAGAACATGTTTTTCATTATCATTGTACTCTACTGCTAAGGAAAGAAAAGATTATTCTTTAGCTGTTATTTATTTCATGGTATTTTGTTATACTGTAAATATAAATATATAATATAAATATATATATGAATAATATGTAGATCATTTACTTCCTTAGGCCAATGTATTACCAAGTGAAAGAGAGTTACTTTGTTTTATAAGACAACTGGCAAAATGAGATGTCTTTCCTTCCATCACGGAAAAGGATATCATCTTGAAATGTGCATCGCATATTATAAAAGAGTACTTTTCATAGTGTTGAGATAGTTCAGTCAAAATATATAAACACTTGTGCAGATTTAACAGAAAATGCAGTTTTCACCTATATTCAAAGTGGATCCAAATTAGATCATTGCTACACAGTCCCAGGACAAAACACTGAATAGAGTGACATCAGATAAAACCAATCATTTGACAACTTGGATAATTTAATCCCTTGGTTTTAAACTGAACCTGAGAAGAAAAAAAAAATGTGTATAGATATAAGTACAGATTCTTAAAATTATCCCCTTAGATATTTATCACCTATTTTTATATGAATGCAAGAGTTTATTTCTTCATATGGCAGCAAAGTTTTTTTTAAAGTAGTTTTGTAAAAAGAACCTAACTTGATATATAGTATTAAAGTAGTTTTTCCTTTATTTCAGTGAGACACATTGACAACATAAATGAGTCTGAACATTTGACTCTTCTTTAAACAGGATTGGTCCCTGTTATAAAAGGATTTCTTTTCTCCATGATAAATGATAGCAAATAATTATAACAATAAAGCAAATCACAGGTGAGCTCAATATAATGAGAGCAATACAATCCAACTCATTGTGACATGTACTTCAGTTCTATGGATTTCTTGCCAAACCTAAGGGAATATTAATATGAATTTTTAGATTATTGTACAACTTCAAGAAATGTTCAAAATATTGTTATGTAGTTTCATGGTATCTCTCACTGTACTGTATGGAGAATGTTCTCATGGAGGTGAAGTAATTTATACATCTTTTGCCACCAGACTTCTCCTACCTCTTTTCTGCATATCTGTCTCCTAAAAAAATGACAAGGTTTTTGTTTTGTTTGTTTCTCATTGAGTATTTAATAGTCTTCACTTTCATCTGATCTAGACACGATAGAATTAGACAGGCATTATTTTTCTTCAGACCCTAACTATGTGCTGTGGTGTTCTAATTCTGGTCTGCTCTAGTCTTCTAATTTAGATACACCAAATAATTACTTTTATCCTCAGAACAGAGAGAGTGAATTTCAGCTTGCTTCAGAAAGAGAGAATGTACATCCTTGGTGAGACACAAAAGGTTTGGATCTCCCGGCATGCAAAGGGAATCACTTACGTGACTGGCCCAGAAAAAGTTATCTTAGGCTTCGAGGGTGCAATTTTCAGTTTCTGCAAGCACCTATCTTGAAAACACTTCTGACACATCAAATATATACTTAGCAAATTTCCTTTTTCCTATTAATAAAAATAATATTACTGGACTTCCCTGGTGGCGTAGTGGTTAAGAATCCGCCTGCCAATGCAGGGGACACGGGTTCGAGCCCTAGTCCAGGAGGATCCCACATGTCTCGGAGCAACTAAGCCCATGCACCACAACCACTGAGCCTGCGCTCTAGAGCCTGCGAGCCACAACTACTGAGCCTGTGCGCCACAACTACTGAGCCTGTGCTCTAGAGCCTGCGAGCCACAACTACTGAAGCCCGCGTGTCTAGAGCCCGTGCTCCACAACCCCTACAAGAAAACCCACTTCAATGAGAAGCCTGCGCACTGCAACAAATAGTAGTCCCTACTCGCTGCAACTAGAGAAAGCCCATGTGCAGCAACAAAGACCCAACGCAGCCAAAAATAATTAAATAAATTTTAAAAATATATCATTACTTATAAGTGGGCATACAGTGCTTTCTTGGTAAAACAGGACATTTTTTGTCCTTTTATTAATGAAGTGCAACATCAAACTAATTCATTACTTTCATTTACTAAAGTGTTGATTCTAAGAAATTTTGCTTTCTAGACCTCAGCAAGAAAAGATCGGCAGAACTGTTTGGGAAACTACCTCATACAGAACCACTATACCACCCCTCTCTGGAAGGTGGGAAGACATGCTTCTCGTGCTTGTATACACACATGCATACACACACTTGCCCATGCCCATGTTTATTCATACACATAATTATGCCAAGATCAGATAGAATGCTGAATTAACAGTTTCATTCATCCTGAAGATTTTCATTTTAATTTAAGCTCCTATTGGAAGGCTGATGAAAAACAAAAGCTCTAAGTCAATTCCAAATGAATCAAATTCCAGGTCATGTATAAATAGTGAATGATGGTAATTACAGTGAAGGACTGAGGTACAATTTATTTTTAACTAACAGACAGCACCTGACAGTATTTATATATCAACTTGTTCTTAAAATCCTCTCTCTGGATGATAAACTGATTTATTTCACACCTAACTGTCTTTTACCACTAATCGTGATGTATATATAAAGTTTCATAAGTAAAATCATCTAATTTGGCAAGGGATGTATTAAAATGAAAGAATTTGTGTCATAAAATAAACCACAGAAACTTGTTTTCATGATTGTCAAATGCAATTTCATAAATATATTGCCATAAAGATCTTCTGCATAACTTTTTTCTTATGTTAAGATGGGATTTCTAGAGAAATGCATCACTCAAAAATGTGTGTTTAGGGAGGAGGGAAGACCACCATGCTTTGAGCTATTGCTCCCAAATGATAGTGCTGGTGAAGATGTGCTACCATAGTCAGGGTCCTTCAAAGGCATACTTGTACAGCTACCCAAGAAAATCAAGTACAGAAAACTCACTTCTATTCTCTAAGAGAAACAAAGGTGAACTGGCAGATAAATAGCATTTAGATGTATTCCATGGAAAAATTCTCCTTAATTAGAACTTCCTCCCTATTGAGTTTATCCCTTAATTTTATTTGAATTCAAATTTATTCTTTAAAACTAAGGACTAAATATGGTCTATTGGTAACTAATGAAAAGCAAGTGAAGATGTCCATGTGGCTCTGAGTATTCACAGAAAGCAGATCTGCCATATAAGGTAGTGCAGGTTGTTCACTGTACAAGGACACATAGCCATGAGCATAAGAGGGTATGAAATCTAGTTCTCATGCCATGCACCTTGGCAAGATATTCCTTTTTCTATTTGGGATAAAAGTAAAAGCTCACCAAGCTGGACATCCAGGAGGCTGTTTGTCTAGAGGTGGTGACTTTTTCTAATTCACATAATGGTCACAGACCTTTGTGGAAAGATCTTTGTTTTTATTAGTTTAAAAAAAAAAAGAATTACAGTCTCAAAAGTGAGTTTAAACTTGTTTTAGGTGAGACAAAGTCTGACCTTTAAATTACATAAAACTAGGAAATTTTAGAAGAAATGTCTCCTATGGTGTGTAACTTCTAATGATGAGACAACACTATTTCCCTTCACTGAATTCTCCTAACCAAATTGCTTTACTATTTCATAGCTATCTATCTTTGTAGGATTATTGTACTTCCTTTACATTTAAATTCCTTTCAAATGGTCATGTACAAATGTGCCTAAAGCTTAGCTACATCCATAATAGAGCTATCAATACAAAGACACTCACTTCTCTCATGTTCACAAAGACTAAAAACAAAAACTGAGCTAAATAAACCTGTTTGGGAGAAAAGAATTTCTAGAATGTGCCCAAATTTTCAAATTGAAGCATTAAAGAACATAATTTGGCCTATTTCCTTAGGTTATTGATGTGCTAGTGCTAATCTTGCACTAGGTCAGGGTTAACCCCAAAGAATAAGCTATTGAGCTTTGCTAAAATCTTTGTGGTACTTGTCAATAATGATCTGGCTGTGACTCTGGTTTCCAAGTCTCAGTCTCAAATAGTGTTGTCTGTAATAAAAACAGTTTCCCAAGCCCTGTATAAAATGTTTTTTCTTTATTAATTCCATTAATATTTATTGACCACCTACTAAAGACATTTAGAGTAAAAAAGGGTTTATTGAAAGATAATTTTTATAGATTTATATATCCTTTTCCATCACATGAAGCATTGTCTAACATCATTTAGTACAAAATATACTTAGTTTCAACTATATCATCTTGTGATAATCTCTTACATTCAACGAGATAGTCATAGAAAATTGTGTTTTTTTTTCTATTGAAGACACACTGGATATTTTTTAAACAGCTTTAAAAATATGGAAATCTTTTATGTACTTGCTTTTATTGAGAGTGCTAGTGAATAACACAAAATCACAAGAGGTATATGACATATGGACTCCAAAGCAGTATTTTACTATAAAAGCAGGGAACCCTGCTGGCATATGTAATTTAATGTGCACCATGCCTCCCCTAATTCAATCAGGTCTCTACATCCCTTCTTTTATATTCCAATTGGATTTCACGTGCTAAAGCCATCAAGATTTTCAGGATGAAATGAATGCTTGTATTAATCCTGCAATTTCCATTTAGAACACAGCATCGATTTGATTAATAAGGTTTGATGCTGAATAATTATATGGCAAATATGTAGGCTATAGGAAAACCACAGATGTGACCACCAGCAAAAGCCTTGTGGGAGAAGGAGGTCAAAGGAAAGCAATGGCCATGACTGAGGTGATGAATTCTTTGGCTTTTCTTTTATGCAATTAACAAGCAGGGCTTCTATTAATTTGCCACCCCCAGAGCCTTGACTGGTCAGATGCGTCTGGGTCAAGGGTCATGGGGCAGAGTGGGGGTCAGCATCACAGCAGCCCTGAAACAAAATGGGAAAACTAAAGAAATCTAAATGATATGGCTGAGTATACATTCTGTAGTACAGAGGGATGGGAGGAAGTGCATCTCCTTAATGTTAAGATTGCTGTTTTAGAATAATAAAAATGTTCTCTGCACATTTAATTCAAAGTAATCAATCTAAGGTGCAGTGGTTGAACATCCAATAAAAGAAAATCAATGTGGTCTCTACAAGGGAAGACAAACAATGCTCGCTTTTACTAAAGGGATTATAGGTTAACATTTATTCAGTGTATTGTAATCTGATGTCAAGTGGTATAAAATCAAGCCAACAATCCATTACCACCCGTTATAGGCTAGGTGCTGATCTCATGCAAATTGACTTTTCATAGAACTTATTAAATCATTTCTGTGTTCTAGCTATGAAACATTTTTCTACAGTGGCTGAACTTCAATGAATTTTATTTCAGATCTTTTTTGTTTTTTACATCTTTATTGGGGTATAATTGCTTTACAATGGTGTGTTAGTTTCTGCTTATTTCAGATCTTGAATGAAAACATATCAAGAAGACAAATATGCATTATTTCAAAACAAAGATTTTTTACTTTCTTATGCTTCTAGTCATTAATTAATTATACAAAATACATATTATTTTATGTTTCTATGAAAACAAACCAAAAAACTTGGTCATGATACTGGACCTGAATTATTTTCCTCCCAAATTCTTTTATTACTGCAAATGTCATTGTACATGTTTGTGTATTTTTATAACACTTTGAGATAAATTGCAATGCCTTTCCAAATTTTGATAAAATTTAGATTTCCCCAGAATTTAAGAGAAATAATTCATATTTTATCAGTACTACACATGTTCCTAATTTTGAGTTTATTTTCTGTAAAATAAAAAGTCTATATTTCACATTGTAGACATTATGAGGTAAGGATATTTTTTAATAATATGTCTCATAAAGTAGATTACATGAATTCCACAATTGGGGAATTAATAATTATTGAAATTCTAAGTATCTTAAATACAGGTAACCTAATTGAGTAATGTTTTAGTCTAGTGTAGTCACTACTTGCTTGGGCAATAAGGATTTAGAGTGATTACTGCACCTCCCCTCCCCAAAATGTGATGATCTTTTGAAGTATTATAAGAAGTTAGTGATCTTTCATTAAACATAATAAAAAATGGCTAGCAAACCTGTCAAAGTTAGCATTTTTTCTAGAGCAACTGTGCTTATTGTTAGAATTGGGACCACTTTTAAGTGTGAGGAAAATCATTACCACATGTTTGAAAATATTGGTGATATTTTGCAGATTGTATTACTCTGCAGCCTGGTGCTACTTCAAAACATTTCAAAATTACTTGATAGTAGAAAGGGAAATTGAATTTGACACTATTTTTATTATAAAAGCTAAGTTTAGTTTACCACCCTTGCTTTGATGGAATCTTTTAGCTTTTTATTTGTTTGGAAGTAGAAGTTTGCCTATTCTGTATACATGACATAAAGAAACTTAGAGCCTATTATTTTAATTCTTATTTACAAAATCTAACTATGTATATTATTGAATTATTCATATATTAGTATTTTTACAAATACTGAAATTTGTAAATTTTGTCACAATAATGGCTTCCATTATTATCTTTCTCAAATATTGTGATCTTAACTGATATTTAGACTAAAATAGATTATACTTTTGCTGACTCTGCATAATAAAACAAAAAACAAAATTTAACCATATTTGTTCTATTATGGTAACTAATTTGGGCTTCTGTCGTTGTTGCCTTGTTTTGTATTTTACGTAGTAAAATGAATGTTTCAAAGAATCCACTTATAATGTGGATTCTTTGAAATCATCTTATAAAGCCTATGGATCAAATCAGAAATAAAAGTAAAATGATTACAAACCAATTTCAGTCAGTGAACCAAAAACACTTATATAGGCCACTAGCTCACCTGTCCAAGATCTGAATTTGGTCAGATTTATCCCATTTACATGAAGCACTCTGAACTGATGAAACTGAAATCTTAAAATCTTATGATGTAATTTAACATGACCTTGTAACATAGTTTGAATTGACCAGATATTTTGTTCAAATGTTGAATTAACCCTAAGACAATACATTCTTCATATTTAAAATTAAATTGAAAACAAAGTGAAAAGCTAGTAAAATATGTTGAGATAGAATTATTTATATTCATACTGTAAGTTCTAAACCTGGATTCTTTCCAGGATGTGGATTTTACCAGGAGTTTTCATGAGCCCTTAATTTCTTGTCTCATTTCTGTTAATAATAGGTAGAAACACTTGCTCACTTCTCCTGTACATAAACTGCCTTTGCTATTCTGCTTCTCGCTCCATAGCAAAAAAAAAAAAAAAAAAAAAAAATTATTTAAAGAGTAAAAAGTAATCAGATACCAAACAAACAAACAGAATGCAAGTGAGTCTTGTAGAAAAAAAAACAAACAAACTGATTTCTCTTCATTTTTATTTGTAGAAGATTAGCTTGCTTTAGGGGATCTAGATAACACGAAATCACTTCACAACCAGAAGCGATGAAGATATGAACTCTAGGCTAACAGTAACGGCAAAAATAATTTCAAACTGAAGGCAAAAGCACTTCATTCTGTGCACAATGTCTGAATGTCTTCCACTGGACTTTAAATAAAAAATGGAAAACATTTTAGGAAATACAGGGAAGCACTGAGTATATGGCACTGAGAGGCATTTTTGATGTTTTTGCACTTTTGTGCAGAGACAGCCATTAAAGGTTGCCAATGGGGTATTGTAAAACCACAGTTAACAGTGAATTTTAGATAGATATAACCAGTTAAAAGTGATTGAATATCAAGGGTTGAATAGTGCTTATTATATCTGCTGTTGGGAGACTTCAATTCATTATCGTAACAGAATGAAAACAGCATTGCTGCTGTCCAGGACATGCTTGTAGTATTGATTGGGTTTCTCCAAAGTCTTCTCTTAGGATGCAGAGTGCAGTCAAACATGCACAAACATCACTCAGTTCCCCTGATTCTGTCACGTGCTCCTTGTACCTCAAATGAAAGCAGCCTTAAGACACAGGAAAATGCTTCTTTATTTGAAAGCAGACAGGGCTCTAAGCCTGACTCCAGGGGCTATGCAGATGTGGTGACCTTTCTTCCAGAGACCAGATTTTACACTCAAATTGTCATTAAAGCTCAATTTTCCCTAGAGGTTCCCAGACAACTTGTGTGCTCTCTCCATTAGGGTTAAAAGTCAAGAGTGGCACCATGCCCACCATACATACTAAATGAAATGGAACATAAATAAAAGGGAGGAATGACCTGTCCTCCTGGAGAAAAGGCGTCATCCACAGTCTACGCACATGTAGTCAGGCCTGGTCAAAATTGTACAAATCCAGGACTGACACTTCAGCCAGAATGTCACAGGATCCTGTCTCTAGCAATGTACCTCTGAACGAGGATATTATTCCCTCCTTTTAATTTCCAGAACCAGTAAAAAGTATTGACTAAACCTGTATAGATCTAGAAACCCTATATCTTTCTCACTCCCTCTGCCTGTATCTATAAGCTTAATTAATCTGATAGCCTTAGGAACAAAAAATTTAAAAGAAAAGGAAGAAAAGAAAAAATGACATTAGTCTATAACCAAAAAGTGAACTGTTTGGGGGTCTTTAACTTGGAGTTTGGCAGAGAAAGTGTATACAACAATAGAATTAACTGACAAAATAGATTTTTTTTTCCCTTGCCTATGTAGGACAACATGACCTTAAAAAATGCCATGATCTCTCAATCTCGTAAAGTAGCTCATTTTAAGGTTATCTCATAAATGAAATTTGGAAGAAGGAAATTTCTCTAATGTCTCAAATGAATCAGCCTAATGTTTCAGGGACGGGAGATATTCTTGACCTATTGATATGCTGTGTTGGCCCCCCACAGACCTATGCCAAGAATATGCTTCACCAAAGTGGAAGCCTTTCTGCTTAATTAGGCACTTCTTGATTTGAATTGCCAATGCAGAGAACTCCATTTTGTTCTTAAAAGGGGGAGAGGTGTTGAGAACTGAAATTGTTCAAAGAAACATTTCTTAAAACTTCAAAAAATCCCATTACAGGGAAACTGAAAACCAGGAAAGGTAAATCCTGATCATATCTGACCTGATTAAAACAGCAACAATAGATCTGAAAGTGGGATATACTCCAACATCCCAATATAAGATCTAGTATCTGGATTTGGCCTACTGTTTTTAGCTTTATCTATAGGTTTGGGGCAATTCTCTCATTTAAAATGGTGTTTTGTATCTGAGTAAAAATGCAGAGTATAACACAGTGTATGTGGTAGCAAGACTTTGATTGTTTATCAAAAGACATGAGTTCTAGCCCCAGCTCCATTATTTGTGGTGTAACCTCGAGCAAGTCACTTGCCCTCTTTGAACTTTTTATTTTTAATCTGCAAACTGAGGCTAATGACATATGCTTTGACTATGTCTAATATTTAATGAACTAATTCATATGAAAGTTTTAGAAAATTGTGGAGATGATAGATCCTATTATCAATTTGCTACCTAAAATCTAATCTACCTAAGATGAACAAAATTCCTCTTGCTAACTTTTGGGTTAATCATGGCTTTCTAGATCCCTTTTGCCTTTTCCTATGTTCCAAAGTTCCCAGAAACAGATTTTTTAACAGGGTGTCAAAGCCATCCTTAATAAGATGATTCCCAAAATCAAGGTCATCCCCCTTGGTCTTTTGCTCCAAGTCTCACCCTCCACTGGGGCTTCATCTCCACATAGCTAGCATGGCACCCTTCACAATAGCCTCATTGATGAAGGAGGTCTCACATTTTTCCCTTGAGTAATCACTCTGATTTTTCAAAAAAAAAAGAAATTATTATTAGTGACACTATGATCCCTACTCTGTCCCAAACTACATTTTTAGCTCGTCTTCAATCTGATCCACGACTTTTATTTCATAGTAATGAAACCATTTTTTTTCCTAATAATATTCAGAATCACTTGGGCCTCTCACTGCCGTGGCCTCTCCCGTTGAGGAGCACAGGCTCTGAACGCACAGGCTCAGCGGCCATGGCTCACGCACCCAGCCGCTCCGCGGCATGTGGGATCTTCCCAGACTGGGGCACGAATCCGTGTCCCCTGCATCGGCAGGCAGACTCTCAATCACGGCGCCACCAGGGAAGCCCCACTTACATATTTTTAAAAGCGATTTCGGCCTGCCTCACTAGATTGTAAGGTTAAAAGGGGAGTGTGTCCTGTTCAGGTACTGAGCTTGGTACCACAGATGCCACAATGAACTGATCCCAGCCTTGCCATCATGGAACATATGCAGTCTTTGTCTTTACAGCCAATTAAAGATGGTTCCAAACTTCCCACATGCTTTCCCAGAATACATGGAGGAGAGTTAATTCAATCTGCTCCTTCCCCATAATGATTCTTGTGACTTTCCCTGTCCTCAGGAAGCAATCGCATAGATTATACAGTGTTCAATCAATGAACGTTGCAATCTTGTATATGACTTACCTCTGCTCTCGTTCCTCACATCTCCTACATTCTCATCTACCCCCACTTCCCCACCCTGTCTTGGTAATGTAAAACTGGTTCACATCCTTTGAGAACAAATTAACTATCATTTGTTAGTGAAGGTCTGCTATGCCCAAGGCCCTTACCACACATGATTTCCATTCTTCACTGCAAACTCATTTTGCAGAAGAGAAAGTTGGGACTCAAAACTGTAAATTAACTTTATTCATGCCATAAGATAGTAAATATCTGTGCTAAGAATTCTTGAATTCTTTATCAGGTCATTCTGACTCTGAAGACCTAGCTCAGTATATTGACTCCCTTCACTATATATTGACTTCCATAACTCCATTTGGGGGCATGGGCTTTAGTATAAATCTGCATTCCATGATGCCTCTAAAACTCATCATTGCTCACGCTCTAATTTATAATAATTCCCTGTGATCCCATTATGCTTCATAGATTCTCAGAGTACTTTTACATAAATAATCCCATTTGATGCTCATGGGAAACCTGAGGAATGCTGGACAGGTGTTACAACACACATTTTATCAAGAAAAAAAACTAAAAACCAAAAAAAACAGGTCTTTAGGTTATAGAATTGCTCCAGTTATCACAATTAGAAGCAACAGAATCATGCCTAGGCTTCATGCCTCCTGACTGCACTCCAGAGGGCCAAAGCTTACAGCATCACATATTATTATGTGCACCTATATTGTAGTTACAGTTTAAAACTTATTGGTACAAATTTAAGTTGAGAAATTCAGGGGTTCAAAACTCCAACTTTATTTTGTCACAACTGGACTTAATTTCTTCCTTAAAACCCTATTTCTGCCTGAGGGTAGAACCAACCTAGCCACATCCAGGAAAATGTGGTCCAATTCCTGATGACTCAAACACTTGAGGAGTGATCGCCTTCTGACTGTTCCTCCTCTTTCTCTGGACTTTTCCTTCTTTACTTTTCCTCTTGGCCTGGTGGCCTGTGTGTTCTCACAACATGAGGTGAAGGCGGTCGGCCCAGGCGTATCGATGCCTGCTCGCATTGGCACCAGGGAGATGTGGGTTGGCCGGCCTGGGCTTTAGATACTGCCTTTGGCCTCCACTGCATCTACCACTTACTCCATGGCCATAGGGTCCATCCTGCACTAACTGTGTCGCTTTGGTCCCAACCCAACCTTTAGCCTCTTCTCTGGACTTCTTAGGAGCAAAATAATTATAGGATGTTCTCTATTGCTGTTGGGCTGCAGGAGGCTCGAGAGCTATCTCCAGCCCACTTACTGTCTTGGGTCCTCTTTCCTAAGACATACCTCGTTGCTGTCAAACACTGGTTTAGAGGACCTCGACACAGGCTTGTTGCCACCCCAGACTTCCTCTTAGAAGAAAAATATGAGTTCCCTCTGCTATTGAACACCAGCAATCCCACCGAGTGTTATCATTATCAGACGCTCCTCTTCCAGCAAGGCTTGCCCAGTATTAATTGCATATTATTTCTTTTCACAAAAGTTTTACATAGCACATATTATTTGTCAGGCACTGTTCTAAGAAGTTCTACTCTTATTAATTCTATTTTATAAATGAGGAGATGAGCCAAAGAGAGGCCAGAATGTGCCCAGAATTACACAAATAGTAAGCAGCGGAGCTAGAATATGAGTCTTGGCAGTTAAAAATGATGGATTATGAGAGTGATTCACATGAAGTATATTAACCACACCAGTGTAATGAGGACCTTAACAAGATGCCATTTATAAAATTTACCCAAATGGTCTGAGAGACATTAAAGTGCCTCATATAGACTAGTGCATTATGCTTGTCTGAACTAGCTGATGGTCCTAAGGAACTATCCTTATGGGCATGATTCTATTTACACGTCAAGAGATACAGATGGCTCTTTCAGAGTGGGAAATGGTGAATCTGTTATATCATATTCTAAAATATAACGGTATCCAGGCCAGGTATGTATCCCAATAGTAAATGTTTTATATTTAAATTCAACATAGTCATGTAGGTGATTATAGTATATAGACAGCTTTTAAACATATTTTACTCATATTACTGGCAGAGTTCTTGAAAAGAAAAATAGTAAGACTATTTGAGGGAATGTACCTGAAATTTTCATTAAAGTAGTTATCTTCAATATTTTAGAAAACTAAGTGTTTTATAATTTCTAACATTTTGTGAAATTAAGCTTGGAGTCATAGACACTCCTCACAATTGAATTCCTCTTCCTGACATATAATAATTTTTCTAGAAAACCAAAATGATTGCTATATCCTTAAAGAAGGAAAATCATCCATTATAATAGACACCTTTGTCTTCCAGGCAAGATAAAGTCACAGGACCAGATTTACCCTCCCACATTACATAACCAAAAACATGAACAATGGTTTTCAGGACACTGGACATCAGGCAAAAAAGGACATGATTTCTGAGTGACAAGAAACAAATGAGGCAAGCTCTTTTACTGCCCCAGTCCCAGTTGTGAGAGTGTTTCTGGCCTGTGGTGCCAGAATGGGGAGCATGGGGTGCCCAGGGAACTCAGCAGACTCCCTGAGTTCAGGAGATGGAACAGAGTCCAGGGAGATGAAGGCAGCTGAAATTCACAAGACAGAGTTTCAGAAAAGAGAGAAATGAACAGAGCCAGAACACTGGAGATCTGCAGAGGGTCTGCCTCGATCATTGTACGCTTGGGTGCTGAGCAATTCACCCTCTGAGGAAACCATGAGGCTGGGGAAAGAGGCATCCAAGAAGACGAGAGGTAATAGCGCTCAGCACTCCCACGGGACCAAAATGGAAAAATATAATTAGAAGGATCTTGGACTTCCCTGGTGGTGCAGTGGTTAAGAATCCGCCTGCCAATGCAGGGGATACGGGTTCAAGCCCTGGTCCGGGAAGATCCCACATGCCGCGGAGCAACTATGCCTGTGCACCACAACTACTGAGCCTGTGCTCTAGAGCCCGCGAGCCGCAACTACTGAGCCTGCAAGCCACTACTACTGAAGCCCATGCGCCTAGAGCCTGTGCTCCGCAACAAGAGAAGCCACTGCAATGAGAAGCCTGCGCACCGCAACGAAGAGTAGTCCCTGCTCGCTGCAGCTAGAGAAAACACGTGCGTGGCAACGAAGACCCAATGCAGCCCAAATAAATAAATAAATAAACTTCAAAAAAAAAGAAGGATCTTGCCTCAGTATGGACAGGGATCCTTAGACTAAGCATTATTTGGGCTAACGTATCTTGAAAGAAAGACCCCGAAGGATCAAACTCTTTCTAAGAAACTGCATCACAAAACAATGCACAAGAATACTTATAGGAATACAAAATTATCCTGCACCCAACAAGGTAAAATT
The DNA here is from genome assembly GCF_008692025.1 of Phocoena sinus. NCBI lineage: Eukaryota > Metazoa > Chordata > Mammalia > Artiodactyla > Phocoenidae > Phocoena > Phocoena sinus. The sequence goes on along the minus strand of NC_045765.1, from coordinate 98,436,014 downwards.
AATAATGTCTGGCATCTAATAAAAAAATACCAGTCATGCAAAGAAGGAAGAAAGACCCATAAAATAATCAATTGAAATCAACCCAGAGCTGACACAGATGTTAAAATTAGCAGGCAAGGACACTAAGACAGTTTATTATAATATATATTTAAAAAGTTAAGTAGAGATATAAAGATATAAAAATACCTAAATCAAACTCATAGAGATGAAAAAAGATTAAAAATAATGAATAGAGAATCAGTAAACTATAGGACAACTTCAAGTCATCTAACACATATTTAATGGGAGTTCCCAAAGAAGAGGAAGGGAATCAATTACATCAATTGTTGATAATAACGTGTAGGAGCTGGAGTTCTCATACACTGTTGATGGGAATTTTAATGATACAATCACTTTGGAAGACAACTTGATAACGTAATAATTTTTTTTTTAAAGTATTGACCGTATGATCGAGCCATTTCACTCGTAGGTGTTCATTTGAGAGAAATCAAAGTATATGTCCACACAAATGATCACAGAAAGTTTATTTGTAATAAGCCCAAAATGGAAACAATCCAAATTTTCCTCAGTGTGAAAGTATGAAGAAACCCTAGTATATCGATATGGAATCCTATTCACTTTAAAAGGGAATGAAATATTCTTTCACAGTAAAACATCAGTGAATCTCAAAATAATTATACTAATGAAAGAAACTAGACCAAAAAATACTATGATTCTATTTATATTAAATTACAGGACATGTAAACTCATCTTTAATGACAGAACATGGATCAGTGGTTTTTTAGGGGCAATATGGGGGTCAGGGAGGGTTGGGAGAAAGGGATTACCAGGAGGCAGGAGGAATAGGGATGATGGCTATGTTCATCATTTTTATTATAATGGTAGATGCATGAGTGAAAACCTTTCAAGTTGTTTAACTTAAATATATTCAGTCTATGGTATGTCAATTATATATTAATAAAGCTGCTTTTAAAAACCACATACACATACAAAGAATAAAAGAAATAGTTTCACATGAGAAAAGAAGGTTTTTATAATATGATTTTATAGAGCATGATGGGGTCAATTAAATTTTGTTTCATCTTTCACTTCTTCCTCTAATCTGTACTTGAGTCATTAATCATATAAAATCATTCTTTAAAGAAAAATTTTTGATGGAAAATATATTTTCCATTATATTGAAAATAAATTTATAGGAATTTCCTCCCTATTTATTTATTCATTTTTATTGAAATACATTTGATTTACAATATTGTGTTAGTTTCAGGTGTACAGCAAAGTGATTCAGTTATATTTTTTTCAGATTATATTCCATTACAAGACATTGAATATAATTCACTGTGCTATAAAATAAATCCTTGTTGCTTATCTATTTTACATATAGTAGTTTGTATTTGTATTTGTATTAGTTTGTATACTCCTAAATTGTCCCTCCTTCCCTTTTGGTAGCCATTAGTTTGTTGGCTGTATCTGTGAGGCTGTTTCTGTTTTGTATATAGATTCATTTGTGTTATTTTTAGATTCCACATATAAGTGATATCATATAGTACTTTTCTTTCTCTGTCTGACTTACTTCACTTACTATGATAATCTGTAGGTCCCTCCATGTTGCTGTAAATGGCAATGTTTCATTCTTTTGTATGGCTGAGTAATGTTCCATTGTATATATGTACCACATTTTCTTAAGCCAATCATCTGTTGATGGGCACTGGGGTTGTTTCCATGTCTTGACTATTGTAAATAGTGCTGTTATGAACACTGGGGTGCATGTAGTTTTTCAAATTAGACTCTTCATTTTTTCTGGATATACACCCAAGAGTGGGATTGCTGGATCACATGGTAGCCCTATTTTTAGCTTTTTAAGGAACCGCCATACTCTTTTCCATAGTGTATGCATCAATTTTCATTCCCACCAACAGTGTAGAAGGATTCCTTTTTCTCTACACCCTCTTCAGCATGTATTATTTGTAGAAGATAACATTTATTATTTTTGATGATAGCCAATTATTTTTAAGTAAATAATAAAATGTGCTCAGGAATAACTCCTGCTCAATATTTTATTTTCAGGGCTTTTCGTCAGAATATAATGACCTAAATTTATATGATCACAATATGTATTTAATATCTATGCCAGAATTTATTGGGAAAATAAGTAGTTTGATTTAATAAAGTACATTTGTGGAAAAAGTTAAAGTCAAAAAATTGGATTTAAGGTATAATTATCAGATTGCCGAGAAAATTTTGAAGTTTGAATATTAAATGACATATTTTTCTCTATAATAGAACATTAAAGCAATTTAGAATTTTACGTTATCTCAGGGTAATATGCCGAGACAATTGTAAAACCTTAGGTGTGAATTGTCCCTGGGGATTTTCATACTCTTTACCAGAAGATAATATTTTAGAAAATGATCGGTTTCAGAGAATATTTCCAATGGATAACAGAATCACTTCTATAAGATCAGAGAGAATCCTATCATGTGAGAAGAGGTTCCTAATAAGTTTTTTCTTCCTCTAGTCTCTTCTTCTCACAGTTCATCTTTCATATTGCTTCCAGGGTTTCTGAAATAAAGATTGGGTTATGTCAATCCTCTGTTCTAAAGCCTTCCATAATATTGCAGTATTTAAGTAGCTATTTAGAGTACATGCATCATTATTTTCCACCACGGTTACCACTACCTCCTCCTATACATTCTAAGTTTTAGCTAGAAAAAACTTAGAAATTTTTTTCTTATTAACACATATTTATTGACATTCTTCTCGTATGTTATATAAAGATCACTTCTCCACTGTGTGTGGACTGGATTGGAAAAGGGTAAGAAAGAATGAAGGAAAAATGTAGCATTAACCCTTGTGAGAGATGATAGTGACTTGAAGTGTTGTAATGGCAGTCAGTGTTCACGGGAACTCTCTGCAGACTGTTCCTCCCTGCTTTTCCACCTAAAGATTCTGAAATAACATTCAGGACCCTACGGCAAGGTCACCTTGTTTATAACTTTTCCCAATTGCCAAGACAGATTCCTTTTTTCCTTCCACTATGCTCTTTTATCATTCTGTATATACTGCTATCATAATACCTATCCCAATTCAGAATAATTATTTGCTACCTTGCTTTATTTTCCAAGACCTGATATAAAAAGCAGGTATAAAGGTTCTTAATTTGTTGCCAGGGTCCCCTCAGGGAAAGCATGTCACGCTCAAGAGGATTAAATGAAGCACAGAACTCTTACAAGGTATGAAGAGAGTTACATGTAATCAGCAAGAGATGATGGAGCACCTGGGTTAGACAATCTTAAGAAGCTGTTAGTCTTCTAAGCCTGAAGGGGCAAGAGAAGTGGGCCAGTTGCCAGAGCTACAGCTATGGCATCTCCTACTAGATGCTTTAATAGAGGAATTCAGCCACTGGCAAACTGGAGGAAACTCGGCCACTGCCAAACTTTTCTCAAATGGAGCACAGGAAAATAAATACCTTCACTTTACTCCCTATTGGCCTTCTGAAGGCAAGAGCACTGGTTGATGCAATCCTTACAGCCTGGCCTCCAGGACACGGGCAGGTCGGAGGTGGGAGAATGGCTCTGGAGGGCAAATGCAAAGTCTCCAGTGTTCAATACATGGAAACTAAATGAGTGATTGAATTAACAGATGGCAACATGTGTGAGAATCTATACATGGAAAGAGAATAGGAACTTGGAGAGAGTTCATGTGAATCTTAAAGTCTGACTACAACAGGGCCAAGATGGTAGCTAAAGATTAAATTCCAAGTCTCTAGAAACTCACTGTCAGTGATTCATGAAGTGTTTTCTTAAGACCACTTGCATCATAATTGACTAGATTACATGTTAAAACACAGGTATCTAGGCATCGTGTCAGGCCTAGTGAATCAGAATCTCTAGGGATAAAGCCCAGAATTTATTATTAACAAGTACTTCCAAGGACCCTGAGTAACTTTGATCTTCCCTTCCTTCCCTCCTTCCTTCCTTCCCTCCTTCCAGAATTATTAATCTGAAGCTTTGTAGAATAATAAACTCCAGAAAATTGCAGGCAATTTTCTCCAATTTTTTACTTTACACTGGTTTTAACCTTCCTGATAAACTCTACCCCTTAGTTAAGGTGTTAGTTTTAGTTTCTTGAGATAACATGAGACAAGCAAAACACTCGGTGCAAAAAACTTGCCAGGCTGTGAGCCCCTTGGAGGTAAACTTTCACTGAATCTGAAGGAAATCTGCATTGGAGAGGCAAATCCCTTTCCTTCTTCTTTTCTTGCGCAGAATGTTTCTCAGGGATGTCTCAACTCCCCAGCCCTTTGTCATAGACAGGTGGTCTGGAACCAAACTTCATCATTACTATGCACCCTAATCCCAGAGGTCCCACAGCCCTTAGGTTAGCAAAGCAAGCTCATTTTCAAGAAGCTTAATGTTAGTGATACTTCATCAGGTATTAGCAAATGGCCCTCCTAACAAATATATCATCAGAAGCAATGCTGCTGAGCCAGTGCCCACTTGAGGCTGACAGCCCAGTTCCTAACAGAGCCCCACCGAGGACTCATTATGAGGTTGGGGGAGGATGAAAGTGGTGGGCCACATGTGTGAGAGCTGAAGCAGCCAACCTCCCAACCATGGCTCTGCAAACCAGTTCACTGAAAAAATATCCAGGATGGGAATTGGAGCTGTGTGATATTGATATCAGAATTTTTTCTTTTCCCTTTTTGCCATCTTGTCAGAAGGAAAAAGATGTAGGGAATTTTTTTAACTTCAGGAAAATAGAATCTATGCTATCAAAGAAGTAGCTTTCCCTAGTAATAACTGATGCACCAATAAAATACATTGTATTTTGTTAAACATATCCTAATCAGGGATGTCATCTCAGTGGGGCATTCTGAGGGCCTTTAAAATTAACCAGTGCTCAGAAATATGTAAAAATCCTTTGAAAAAATGTTAGTGGATGCATTCAGAGGCCCAAGTCCTTCTGATCGAGGCTCCCCAAAACAAAAATTTGATGCATTCATTTATATTCACTAATCAACTTACTTACATATTGTGCTTCAGAGAAAAAGAGCATATTAGAACTCTGGATGCAGGAGAACCAGTTTTGCAGAATAAGAATTATTTTTCAGCTTAATATATATGCCATTTTACCTTCAAATTAAAGTATATTTTTACTCCCTAATTAAGATTCTTAAATCTCAAGCCACAGCTCAAGATCACACTGGAAAAACAGCTATGTAAAATGACTACAGTGTGTGAAATGTTGGTGTGTTCATGGGTTGCTTAGGTGGAATGAGATGTAGTTAAATAGAGCTGAGGAGGTCAAGGGACTTTGAAACAGTGACGTTATTAACATGGCTGGAGGAGCAATGGGAGGATGATGTCAAGATGTAAGGAGAGAAAGATAATGACACAAGTATTGAAATCACAGAAGCAGATAAGGGTTTTGAAGTTGGTAGATAAGAGCAATAAAGACAAAGAAAATAGTTCACTGAGTTTTTGAAGGTACTGAAAAGAAGTTTGGAAGCAACAATAGAAAACAAGATGTATGCTAACTCGAAGGCCAGTTTTTCTGCTCCTGAACTCTCAAGTTGTTCTAGAGAGAACTCTATAACAAAATAACTGGTTCCATCATAAACTCAGCAGAAATCAGCCACGCACTGTGAACTAATCAATGCTTTAATTTGTCTCTAAATTGACTGCCTTTGCATAAGGTTGTTTCATTCAAGAACATAGCCCCAGCTCACACTTAATTGTTATCTGCAAATAATATCACCTTCTACTTAAGTGAAATCAAGACTAATGACAATGAGCTTCCTTAATGCCTTTCCTGTTTCACTTCAAAACCCTCAGCTTCTCCTTCCAACTTCTCTTCTCTCCCTCCCATCACGGAAGAAGTAATTTCAGGGCTTATTCAATTGCGACCTCATTCCATTCTTTCCACATCCTCTGAGAGCTTGTCCCGGTAATCACATGCCTTTTCTCTTCTCTCACACATCTTTCTCTCTCTCACTCTCTCCCCTGGATCCTTCCCTTCAGACTACAAACATACCAACATTTGTGCTCCCATTCACACCCCTTTCTTGCCCGTGTGCTCTCTTTTACTGCTAGTTTTCTCAAAGATCATTCTCAGAAGAAGAACCTCCATCTCTTCACTTTTTCTTTTCCCATTTGCACAATTGATCTAGTGAATCGCTCTCTCAGAGGTGTAATGATAATCTTCCAGATCTAAGATTTTTTTTCTTCCATCCTCATCTTTAACTGCTCTGTAGCATCTTCACAGCTCTCTGCCAGTACCTTCTGCAAAGCTGCTCTCTCCAACTGCTCCTTCTAGGACTTCTTTTCAGACTGTTATTTCTTGTTCTGCTCCCTACACAAAAGTTTCCAAAGTTTCCATCCTTCATCCCTCCCTGACCTAACCTCTCTCTTCCCTTTTTTTCCCTGAAAAACTACCTGTAGCAGCCTGGCTTTCACTATCATTTCTAAGCAAATATATATGTTGACTATAACACATCACAAACTTTGTCTCGCTTCAAAACTCCCTTCTGATCAACTCCACCTCAGACTGAACCCAACACCCTTCTCAGATCTTCCAGTTTCACAGCTCTGGGCCTCTCTGATTATAAGATCTCCTCTTTTCCTCAAATTCAAATAGACGCTAAATCATATGGATTCAACATCACTAATATCTCAGTCACTTCTCTGTTTCTGTCAGTACTCTCTTCATCATCTTTCATCTGGTGGCAAACAACACCTTTTAAACAATACCTTTAAAAGTCGGAATGTAAATCTAAAAGTTTGGAATCTAATGAATAAATATGGCAAACAAATCTACAAAGCTGGGGTTTCCTCACTGCGGCGTCCACTTTGAACCCCTTTTCAGTCTCTCACTGTAGCCTGACATAAACATCACACTTTCAGAAATATTTCGAAAGAGAGAACATTCTTGAGATTCCTGGGACCTTTTATTCTTCACCCTTTTGTTCACGTTCAGAGACTTTTAGATTTTAGGTTATGAGCTGACTTCCCAGAATCTCCCAGCCAAGCTGGCTCTCTCTTGACATCATCCCTTGCTGCTTCTCTAGTCCCTCATTAAAATTCATCCGTTTTTTGCATCATGGTCTTATGAAAGAAGTTTGAGATTTGGAGTCAGAATAGAAAAATATCAAATCCCACCTCTGCAACCTACTGACTATGAGACTTTGGAGAAATCTTATGTGATATTTATTTGTTTGATGTCTGGCAATGTTTGATGGTATCCGTTCAAGGGTAACAATACGGTTTTGTAGGCAATACCAGAGAGAAGGTGCATTTCTGGTGAACAGAGTGGCAGGTAAGAAGATTCTTCCTATCGCCCTTTAAAATAATTCCTACTTTGCTTCATTCTACATCATTCCCAGGACAATGAGGACAGCTACTGTTAAGTTCTAATTTGTTTATTAAAATGCTTTAAAAAGTCATTTTTTTAGCCTGATGAAATCAGAAGTGGAAGAGGCTTTGAAAGAAAGGCCATGCTGGTGAGGTTGCCTGAAAGCTGGAGGGGGTGGGTATTGTGTGAGAGGTGGCAGTGTTGTCGGACAGATGGCAAGGGACAAACTGAGAGGCACAAAGGATGGGCTGGCAGCCTCAGGTACCCCTTTTGCTTAGCCAAGATTCAGAGAGATTTAGGGGTGTGAAGAGGAGGGAAAACCCAGGTGGACAGTCTTTCTTAACTAGCACTAATTAATTAATCTTTGCTGAGAAAAACCCCACTTCTACATAAAAGAACCCCGCAGTTCCTAGTGTTGTTTGTTCATAGATTTTGGATTAAGTTTGGCCATTACAGACTGCAGTGGGCATCCTATGTGCCACTTTTTCATCGCAAGATTTTTGTTTAGGGTGTGAGCATATGATTCAAAATCTAGGAATTTACTGCCATCAATAAACTTCTCAGTCTAACGTTGATGTTATTGAAGTCAGGGTACCTTACATTTCTGTGATTCTATCTTCACCACTCAATATTTTTTTCATCCTCAGGGTCATGTTCTAAATGTGATCTAAAATAGAGTCTTTGGCACAATGGTCAGGATCATAGTCTGTGAAGCCAGAGGGCCTAGTTTCTAATACTCACTCTACTACATACCAGCTACATACCCTCGGACACTTTATTTAACTTCTTTCTACTTCAGTTTTCTCATATGTAAAATGGGAATAATAATATCAACCTCATAGTATTATCAAGAGGAATAAATAAATTAATACATGTAGATCCTTAAATCATGCCTGGCAAGTGCTTTTAAGTTAGCTACTAGCCTGGCACGTAGTAAATGCCATATAAGTGTTAGCTTTTGCTGCTGCTAGAAGCTGTTCGACTGAATTCCACACGCTCTATTATTACTTTAAAAACAGTACACTGATCTATCATCTCAGAATTTATTCAAGTGTGCCAGATAAATGTCTGAATACACTTACTCATCAAACCAAATGTGAATTTACTCTGTAAGTTGAAGAGACGCACAGTGAAAACAAGCATTTTATTTTTTTAACAGAATATTGTTTAAGTTTTAGTCACTCAATATAGAACTAAAATAGCTTATAAAAGCACTTGGCAGGGCTTCCCTGGTGGCGCAGTGGTTGAGAGTCCGGCTGCCGATGCAGGGGACACGGGTTCACGCCCCGGTCCGGGAAGATCCCACATGCCGCGGAGCGGCTAGGCCCGTGAGCCACTGCTGCTGAGCCTGCGCGTCCGGAGCCTGTGCTCCGCGATGGGAGAGGCCACAGCAAGTGAGAGGCCCGCGTACCGCCAAAAATCAAAAAAAAATAAATAAATAAAAATAAAATAAAATAAAAGCACTTGGCAGACGCTGGTGTTGATCAGGTTCAGAAGTAACGTGAAAACAAAACAAAATAATCATTCAATGGATTACTGATTCATTCAATAAACAATTACTATATACCTCGCCCTTACAGAAGTTTGAAGAAGACGCAATGAAAAATAAGACCAATTTCCTACCTTTTTGGAGTTATAATCCAGTAAAGAAAACTCAGATAAGTAAATAATTTTAAGTAATGGTGCTGAGCACAATGATAATCAAGTGTGAAATGATATGGGAACATATAGAAGGAAGTGATTTGTATAAAGGCCGAGGCGAAGGGGTTGGGGGATGTGATGATGGTTTGGGGATGGTTATTGGAAGGCAAGTATTCATCTCACCCTTAACTGGGATCTCTGTGTGTAGGGAGAAAAGAAATTCATGGTATCAATATTCTTTTGCCCTCATACTTAAACTTTTTTTCAGCTAAGCCTGTAAAAAAATATAACAAGCATGTTGACTTGACCCCAAAACACAAAGCATTCAAAGTCTTCAAGCTTAGTAGGAAAACAATAATTACACAGAGCAGTATCAGTGAATTATGTTAATGTAAAATTGCAGCTAATATTATATTTTGAATCCTAGGAGAAAAAACGTCCCAAAATTTTACCTGCAAACAAACCATAGGTAGAACTTATGGAGAATCACAGGAGAAAGTTTCTCGTTGACTCTTATGTTCTCCCTGGACTAATGTGATCTGTCAGGGCTCCCCCTTGGTAATTAGTCCCATGGAAATACACAGGTTGACATTCAGCAAGATAGGAAGATAGATCATTCCTGAGAATTGTTCCCACCATAACAGTCACTCAACCCCCTTCATATAGTCATTCACAACCTCCCTGGTCAAGTGTGGAGCCAGAAAGCAGAGAGAGCATCCCAGTCTCATTCAACATTATCCAGTCATAATAGTCAACTTTCTCTTCTTCTTTAAATGAAAATCTGTAAGAAAATAACTTCAAAAACTGTAATACAACTTGAGAAATATTAAATGGGCTTTTAGAATGTATAAATACTTTTTTAAAGTTTCTTAAACTTGACCACATGCAATACACAAAAATTAAGGTGTTTTTGATAAATAGCAAATTTCATAGTATAACTTAAAGACATAAACTACCAATAGACATAAATACTTTTTAAAAGGCTAAACTTTTTGGTCATCGTCAGGTTCTCTAACTCTGATACTTCTACACTGAGTGTGAGCTCAGGAAGTTAGGGGAAGAGAGTTCGAGGGGCTCAATCACAGGAAATTTTGAGTAGCATCTGCGGTAATTGGCTCACTCTGATGCTAACACTGGCACTGTAGCTCAAATTACAGACATCACAATTAAACTGTTAGTCACCTGCTATAGCCAGTTAGGAAACATTATGGATGGGATCTCTCTTTGCATTATAACAACAAAAATGTAAAATACAAAGGCAGAAATTTGACCAGAAGTGGGCAAGACCTAAATAAGGAAAACTATAAAGTGATATATGTTTTTAAAATAAAGATTTGAGAAACTGGAGGACCTTATCATGCTCTGAACAAATTAGCTAAGGCATCACTCTTCTCTAATCATGCTCTGAACACATTAGCTAAGGCATCACTCTTCTCTACTCCACCACCCCTATTGCTATCTAAAAGATCAGAGACAAAGAAATATCTTTGACTGAAACAAACAAATATCTTGTTTCCTTGTCTGCTTATTTATTTTCTGTCTTGGAGTGCTAAAATAAGCTTGTGAAAGTAAGTTCTTTGTTTTTCATCTTTAACCATGTCTGGCACACTCATTTTAAGAACTTTTAATATATAAAGAGTTATTATATCCCAATACATAAGATAAATTTTTGCTGTAGAAAAATAGTAAAGGACATTAAGATATAAATAATAAATACAAATTGATAATAAATTTTAAAAGTTAAATTTCAATAAATAGTCAAAAACATAAATTGAAAATACGTGGGATAGCATTTTGACGTCCAGTTTTTATAAATTTGGTAATAAGTGTCAAAGGAATTTTAATTGTGTATGCCCTTTGACCCAGTAATTCTACTACTTAAGAAGGAATAGGAGATACACAAAAAAGAGTATATGTATATACGGATCCTCAGTCCAGAGTTCTCTCTAATAGAAAAATGGACAAAAGCACCTAAATATCTACCAATGAACTAATAAGTAAATAAGGTATGCTACAGCCATGTGAAGTAATGCTATGAAGAAGCCACTAAAAATTGTTTTCTCAAAGATTATGAAAAGATTTGGAGAAATACACGGAAAATTGATGACAGAAAACCCCCAAAACAATGCAATACTGCCTACACAGTATTATCTTAATTTGGAAGTATTTGTTTGTGTAAATATATATTTAAAAATATTAGGGCACAAATACACCCAAATCAGCAATGACTCTCCCTGGGTGTTGCAAACTGTTTCCCTTAATCTGCTTTTCTTTATACTTATAACGTTTACAGTGAAAATTACATTACTTTTATAATTTTCAAAGCCAGTTACAGTTATTTTTAATTGCCAACTGATTTATTCAAAACTTAACCCAGAACTTAGCTGTTAAGTCTACTGAGGACATATTACAAAAGGGAATATTGTCTGATATGTGTAGTCTAATTGTTTCATTGGAGAAAATTCACCCTCATACGTATTTCTACTTAGTTTTAGGTTAAGCCGTGTAATTTTATATTGTTTTCTTTCTTGTTTTTCTTTCTTTTTTTTTTTGGCACGTTTGGTAGTTGACTTAATTTTTTCATAGATTAAAATGCAAGCATTTTATTAGTGTGCTTGAATAGCGTTGGCCCAATTCTCACTTTAGAAAGAAACAGTAAACTATGATCCATGAGTATGGATGGAAACTGAATGGTCAGTTAGTCACATTAGAGCTGTTACATTTCCTTAGCATAGAACCCAGATATCATAATTGTTTTAGATCTTTCTGGATATCAAAATATATTTACTCTCAGATTCTTGATGATAACAAAAGGTAATCCTTGAGCATTTAGAACACAAGAAAGGCTCCGAAGAATTTATTCTCAACGTCATATATCTTTCACTATTATTAATAGTAGATGAACATGGATATTGTTTTAAATATGGATTCAATTAAGCCACACTTACATCAGTAGCAAAGTTTACATATCCTTTCCATTTTAACACCTCATAGGCACTTGTACCCACCAAATTATAGACTTTCTTCCAAATCTCATGGTCAATGTCTATTCTCATTCCTGAATTTGGTATAAAAAGCAAAGTTCTTGCCACATTCACTTCACTCTACGTAGCCACACTTGAGTCACCATGGTCCTCTCAAATCCATCTGACAGCTGCTGGGATGAATGCCAAGATTTTCTGACATAAAATAACCCAATCTAGTAGAATCCAGATTATACTCCTAATCACACGGGGCTTGGGTTGTTCACCGAGTTTCAGATAACATATGTAAGATCATCCACTGGGTTAGAAACAATGGTGATGCAATCTGGAATGTGCTACAAAATCTTAAATATTATGCATTGAAGCCAGTAACTTTTCTCTGGACCAGACTGAGGTAACTCTCTCTCCTTGACAGAGTCTTGGGATTACCACCACAACCTTACACTCGGCTTTGACAGTCGTCCTTTCTATCACAATTTTAGGTGTCTGAATAAATAAGCTCTTAATCTGCAGATACATATATTTTTCCTTTAGTTTATCAAAACAATATCAAGGACAGATTCATTACCAAATTTTTTCCCAGAATGCTGATGGCCCAAGTCTACATATGCTGAAAGAAGTCATCCTAAATGGAAAGTGTCTTAACCGAGTCTCCTAGGAAGTAGAGGATGGGGCAAGGGTTAAGGTGTTAACATTTTTTTGGAGGTGTTAGCCCTTGTAGTGAAGGTGAGAGAAAAGGTGAAGCAAAGCAAAAAAATGTGAAACCAGTGTGCTATGATGTATTACCACACTGGTTTCTGCTTAACAAGGAGCCACAAAGACACATGGTTGGTTGCCCTGTCCTCGTGTTACCTGGCACTCAGAACTGCAAGTTTTGCAAAAAGGAAGCAAGCCTTGAGGAGTCCGTGGGGAAGAGAAAGAAAACAGAAGCAATTGATGTACCTGACTCCTTCCCTTTCCCACTGGTCAAGATTCACCTCACAGAGAACCAGCTCTTCAAACTTCCAGGATTTTCATGTAAGTCAGAAAGTGGAGGGGAAAATAGCACAGGCAGCATGTTGATCAAGAAAGAAAATGAAAGAACATGTGCGAATCTGAAAAGCGATCTGAAATTTGTGTCTCCACAAAGACAGGGACACTGTCGTCTATGTAGTTCTCTCATGTGCACAAACTGTAAGATTTCATGTTTAAGTATTTGCATTCCAAAACTCTGAATTATTCTTCATGTTAAGCATATTAGAAAGACAGGACTTTAAAGTTTGTGGGAAGTGGAATATGAATCAACTATCAATATGTAAAAATCTCATAAAGAAAAACTATAGATCATATCAGTAAAAATATTTTCTTTTTTCAATAAAAGATTCAAAAATACTTTTTAAGAAACTACAGCAAATCCATCATTTTGTCTATTAAATCCTTCATCTAAAATTGTATTGTTCGTATCAAAGTATAGTTTTAAAATAAGACTTGGAACTTGTGGAATAAAATACATTGAATTTGAAATTTGATCTTCTCTGTTTGTTATACCACCATTATTAATACCATGAGTCATCATCAGGAACACTGAGGAATTGAACAACAGGCAAAAGCTTGCAGAACCGATTTGGCATGTGCTGCGGAGATAGTACAGCAACTTGCTTCCGGATATGAAGCATTTTGGTGCATATCAAATTGAGACTTCTGCTTAAATTCCAAGACAACAGGAAGGGTAACGTTTAACATCCCGATGCATGTGTAGTATTTATTTATAGATATATGATACCCCTGTACCTCTACATTTACATATGAATGTATTCAGAATTTGGTTTATCTATGTATCATAATATAGAGATATATTTGGAGAAAGAGAGGAAGAGCCCAGGACAGAGAAAAGTTATCTAAACTCAAACAATATTTAAAGCCTAGGATATGGCTTGGGGGAGCATTAAACCATCAACAAGTGCTAACTTAATTTTAACTTTTACATATAGCCATTGTAAGGTTTTGAAAGTTTATCCTAATGTCTCTACCTGTAACTATTGTCTTTTTGGACCTAACTGAACATGTCAAAGTCCCCATGAATCTGTTCCTCTGCCCTCAGTTCTGATGGCATACAAAATCACCCTCTAAGGATATTTCTTGAGATGTTGGTTAAAGCTTTGAAACTGGTATGAGACAGCTTGAGGAAGCATCATCCACTAAAATTCCCTCAAGCTCTCCGTAAATCCAGTTCAAATATTTAATGTTTACGAATCCATGTATCAAGAGAAGTATCTCCATGAGGGTCTAGTGCCTATAAGAAAATTTCAGTGCAGGGACATTCTGAAGGTTTGTATCTGACCTTTCTTCAGTTTTAATCACTGAAGTCCTCGACAGCTTAATAATTTGAAGATGCTGGGTCGCCATCTAACTTAATAAGGGCTGCCACAGAGACTTGGTCACCTCTGATTGCTCCCATAAGTCTTAGCACATCTGGTACACTGTCCCTGGGTGAGAAATGTTTTCCATAACACCCCTCTTGTTCACTACCTTGCATATAAATTGTTTTTATTAACCTGAGAATGATACAGCACTGTATATGTGTGTGAGCTTTTGCCATTTTCAGCTTTATCCTAAAGAAAGAGAGTTGATTGTTTTCTTCAAAATGGAATTAAACACTGTTTATCACCAAGGTCTTCTTTTCTATTTTCTACCATTTTTTAATATGCGTCAAACTAGCCTTCAATTTGACATGAGATTAAAGAACTAAACATTGTAACAAGACTCTTCGAGACAATTTACAATATGCCAGAGTTGTGGGAAGAGAAGAGCCAGATAAAAACAATAGATCACTTTGAAAGATTTTCCCATTGGACAACATATCTAGATGTAAATATCTTAGGAGTTTTCAATTGTATATGGAAATATATATAGTTGGATGATTGGCACATTTCTTTGCCCAGAACGATAAACAAAGTGATAGACAATCTATTCTGTTTTATATCAGTATATTTTACAAATCTAATGAAAGTCATATTTCTGCTTTCTTTGCAATTTCCCATATGGATAATAATAGCATGGAAGTTGATCCAGATGGATAAAACTACAGTTTTATAGTATGGCATTACATCTGTATCCTCCACCTTAACCTTAGTCAAGGAGGAATGTATCTCAGGGCCATTGTAGTGAAGTAAAGAAAATTGAGCGTCTTGATAAAGAAAGTGGACCGACCCAAGACAACATGACTGCATTTTTATTAAGAAAAGTCTGCAGGTGGAAGTAGTTTGTGCTGGAATCCACCTTATCTTGATAAAAGCCAAAATATTTGCATACTGAAGTCATCTGCCAACCCATCACTGACATTTATCTTTTGAACAAAAACAGTGTTTAAATTCTCCTCTGATTTAATCCTGTCTAACCTGAATTCATACACAAACACCATGTTGTTCACAAAAATATAAAAAAGGAAGAGGGAGTAGCTAGATAATGTGAGAGGAGTAACTATTACTCTTGTATTCTTCCTCTCTTCAATAACATACTATAGTTCCCTCAATCTCCCAAGAGCTTGGAGGTTTTGTTGCTGTATTTACATTTTACTACTCAGCCACCTTTCCAGAATTTCCTTTAACTTCACATCATACAATTCATCTGCAAGGGAAGTTTCATGTGACTCCAATTTAAGATACTTAGATTAAAACCTTAGTTTTATCTACTGACACGAACCTAGCTACCAGATACATCTACATGCAGATATCACCGAAATCTGCTATTCACTTTCCCTCTCTTTCCTGTCCAATGGAAGGTCTCACTGACATCCCTATCTAGACAATATTAAAATGTGACTTCTTATAGTTCTTCCCTATATCCTGTAAGATCATCTTCATCATATTTTTGCCAGCTGATCATTTAGCTATACGATCATTTGCATGTCCGATCATTTTGTTTTACGTTTTTATACAGCACTGCCCACACCTCCACACCTTGTGAAGCTATCTTTTTGTCAGGCTTTGAGGATTCCTCCCTTGGATAGTCACAGAATCTTAGGGTTCTAATTTGCGATCATAATTGTATAATGTTCAAGCCTGAAAGAGGCTCAAAGACCTATTCCGTCTCTCACATTGCGGCTAAGGGAAAATGCCGTAGGTGGCAAAGACAGGATTAAAACACCAATCACTATATTTCAAGTTCACAGCTCATACTGCAACAGCTTGCGCTTACAACCCATAAGAACTGCTGCAAATTAGTCCTCTTCAAATTAGCAGTCTTAGAATTGTCAGTACTCTCTGCACTCTTGCATTAGTCAGGGTTCTCCAGAGAAACAGAATCAAGAGGGTATACATAAGATACATGTAAGAGGGTATTTATTATAGAAATTGGCTTACATGTTTATGGAGGCTGAGAAGCCCCACAATCTGCTGTCTGAGAGCTGGACAACTAGGAAAGCTGGTAGTGTAATACGGTCCAAGTTGGAAGCCCTGAGAACCAGGGGAGCTGATGATGTAACTCCTGGTGTAAAGGGGTTCCTTCACTATTCTAAGTTCCAGGGTCAAGAGGTCTGAGAACCAGGAGCTCCAATGCTCAAGGGTAGGAGAAAACAGACATTCCAGGTGAATTAAAGACAGAGAATTTGCCCCTCCTCTACCTTTTTGTTCTATTTGGTCCCTTAACCAATTGGATGACACCCACTCACATTGGGGAGGGGATCTTCCTTACTCAGGCTACTGGTTCAAATGCTCATCTCTTCTGGAAACACTCTCACAGGCACACGCAGAAACAGTATTTTACTGGCTACCTGGGTATCCCTTAGCCTAGTCAATTTGACACATAAAATTACCCAGCCCAACTGCACACGTCTCCCAGAGGATCCCAGGCCAGGTAGATGTTTACACGGTGCTTTAAAACTTGTCAGTTCCCTGCCTCATCTTTTACTCCATTATCCCTCCTTATTCTCTCAGACATACTTGCTCACTCTTACTATATCTCTTAAGTCTGCTTTTGCCTAAAAACCATCCTTTAAGCATTGTCTTGTAAGCTACTACAGCCATTTTAATTCTATCTCCTTCCACTTAAAAGGTTTCTAAGATTCACCTCCCTTAACTTCTCGGAATAGTCACTTTCTTCATCAGTGTTGATGGTTTCATGCTTCTGATGATAAATCCACAAATATTTTTAGTACATCCTGAGTCAGTCACTGTGGAAACACTGAGGATATTTATCTGGCACCTCATATGCACCACTTCAGGTCCTCTCTGCCTCACCTCTGTCTTGTCCCAGTGCCCATCGCATTACTGGCTCTGAGAGGGCTCTGGCCAAATTTAAGCCTGAGCACTTTATTTCATGCTTGTGCCATCACTTCTCCCTCAACTATGGCCCATTGGAGGGGAAAGGGGGGTCCCTACAACCACATAATGAAGAAAGGAACTTGAGCCTTTTAACATATGTTGGTGGTAGCCAAAAACGGACTACCATTCCATTGTACTCCCACTTAGAACTTGTCTAAAGGACTGTGTTAGGGAAAATCTTACCAGCAGGCAGAGATAAGAGCAGTAAACTGCATCATTCACTTAATATGGAGGGAGAAGTGATCTGAAGGATGGTTATACATGAACTCATGGACAGTGGGAAATTCCTTGGCTACTCAGTCATGGGCAGAAGAATGAAGCTGGAGGATTGTAGATGAGGAAGTCTTGAGTAGAGATCTAACAGAAGGACTTTTGGGGTAAGCGTAAAGCACATAACTCTTTGTGTCTCCAGTTAATCCTCACAAGAAAAAATGTTCCCCACAGAGTAAGCCCTCAATAACCACATGGATAGGATGACTTGTCTCATAGATATCAACTAGCTTGTTTCCTCTGCTACCCCAGGGCCTAAGTGAGCTTGTGCAATGGGACTATGGAAAGAGTGGACGTGGTGGAAGGAATGGAAACTATGTGTGGGCTCCTTCTCACAAAGCCCAGACTAGTTACTGCCACTTCTTAATGTCTACCAGCAGCAAGATGGAGCCTGTGTGGGGCACCATTCCTTGAAGCAACCAGCAACTTAAGGGCTGATGGGTTACATTGGAACTCATCTCCTTAAGGATAAACAATGTCTCCTTACCAGAATCTAAGAGAGGAATTAGTCAAAAGAAGATGAGAGAGATATTCCAGATGGTAGTACCAATATGAGAGAATGCCTAAAGGTAAGAGAGACGGTGGTCTGTTCCAAGGAGCTGAAAATATTTTGGGTAAAAGTTCAGAGAGGTGGTAAAACATGCAGCTGAAGAGAGAAACGAGGCCAGGTGAAGAAGCCTTAAACTCTCCTTCAAACCACAAAGGAATATTTGAGTCTATTATCACACTGGTAACCTGAAAGAGGTAAATCTCAGTTTGTAATGTGCCTTTAACAAAAGCCACATTAAATTTTAAAATAGCAAATGAGATTCCTGCATTTGAAGGCAGATCTGTTTCCAGCCCTCAAGGTATAAACCTCTTCTTTTGCTTGTCTTCTGTATGCCTCTCTCCATAAAAGCATTAGAGACCTGAGGAATGTACTAAATACTTGAGACTTTCATCATGAGTGTCTTCATAGAATCTCACTGTTGGAAGTTTTTTAATGGGCATCTAGTTCAAGTTTCTTCTTGGATCTCCTATTTTTTAATCTCAAAAGTGTATTTTGTTTCTTATGAGAAATATAAAAATAAAATAAGGAAAAATAAATATCAAATTGAAGCTTTCATATAAATTGAGAGTCTGTGAAGACTGAGTTACAAGAATCTATAATTCAGAGATTGGAAACTCAAATGTCTTCGGTTGTGAGACAGGTAGAGAAAATGAGTAAAATGAAATTAGCGTACAATGGTAGAGAGGGATACAGAAATTTTTGCTAACTAGATTGAGTGTGCCTCTTTTAAAGACATTCAAATTCTTTCTCTTAAATTGAATTCTGTGTCTATAGATAGGCTCACCTTGTGGTTTCTAATACATGGTACCCACCTGTATACAGTTGGTGGTTCCCAAAATTAAATGATCATCAAAATCACTGGGCAATCTACTAAAACATTCAAATTTCTGGGTTCAATCTTAAGATTCTTGTTTTTCTGTGATTTGTTTTAGTTTGTTTTGGTTTTAAAGCTTTTCTCTTTGGTCAGCGAAATCACTGATTTAGGTGCATTTATTCAGCAAATAGTTTACCTAATGTTTAAAATTTGTCAGCAACTGTTGTAGGTACTAAGAATATAGTAGTAAATAAGCCTGTTTTCCTAATCTCATGAAGCTTACATTCTAAGTAATGTAATAGAAATGGACATGTCTCTATTCTCAGTGACACCTTAATGAACTAAATTATGTTTACTTTATTAGCCAAGGATTAATTAAGGTTTAGTCATTTAAAGAAAAAACTACTTATTCATCCATGAGTAAAACAAAACCATAAAATCACTCTATTCTTGCACCCTTTTATTACTTCTATTATTTAGAAATAGTAATTCTACTTGATAGTCTATTTATAAAGTCAGTTCTATATCTCCAGTTTTATAAAATTATTCAGATAGAATAGCTTACATAAGGTTTACTCAATTAATATTAAATTATTCATTGACTTTTTAGTATTATTCAAAACAGGATATAAAAAACAAATTAAAAATATCTAAGAGACTAGAGTCAACTATTTTCTTTATTCTATGAACTTGACTTTAATACATATCTTCTTCCTACAGCACCTCGGCACTGTCTTCTATGTTGTCTCAATTTTTAAGGGCTGCTCATAGGAGGTAGGTCTATAATCTATAGTACAAAATAAGGTTAGTTGTTTAAGACAAGTATTTCATGGCCTCCTACCAGAATAGAATCTTCCTCAAGAATCTTGCATTTTCTTCTTTTGAGTCACATCAAATAGCTTCTCCACTTCCACACACCCTGGTCTCATCCACTGGGTGGTCAGCATACAGTCTACTTAACAACAGCTGGGGGAAAACAACCACCCTGAATAACCTCCATTTTGATATAAAAATTACAACTCCCAAGAGCCATAAAGCACTGTGGTCCTGACTTGCTGACCTCGGCCAACTGTTGTGGCCACTCACAAATGAACTCAGTAAGGAAATTAGAAAAACTCTGGAATGTGTTTTTTTGGCCAGAATAAACTCAATCTAGAGAGAGGAAAAGAGACTCTCCATTTTATTTTTCAGGGTAATGTCTATCACAGGGAAGGCCTAATGAACTCTCAAACACACCAAGATTTTTTTTTTTTTTTTTTGGCTACACATCCATTTCAGGTGGACCCTCCTTTACCCAGGGTCCTTTGTGGGCAAGCAGCTGCACTGTGAAATTACTTTGGTAGTTAAACAAAAATAAAATATTTTCCCTTTTGAAGTGGTTAAAACAAGATTCTTCAGCTATCACAGAAGGAACCATGTAGCATGAGCTAGAAATATTATCTTATTAGACTTGTTCTTTCTTCTCAACTATTTCATTCATTTGGACATTTTATTCAGTACTTACTAGGTGAAAGATACTAAGTAAAGGCTTCATTTGTCTGACGTAGAAAAACAAAATCCTTTGCTAGCTGAGTAATTTACAGTGATTGCATTATCATCAAGCTTCTTCTAGATGACTGAATTTTTATTTAGGGCAGAGGACTTGTTGGATACATTCAAATGCATAATATACTTAAAAACAGGGTACTGTATAATCACATATGGGAGGAAAAAAGGTCTAGTGTTGCCAGAGTTAATAGCTCATACATTTCATGGAACAAGTTTGCTTTTGGATATGGCTGAAGCATAATAATTCCTAATGATTTTTCTTTCAAATCTTTCTTGTAAGCATACATCTGCTCCTTTTGAGATTTCATTGTAGATGCTGCCTATGTTGGCCAAAGGGAAAATATCTGTGTTCCCTTCACAACACCTCTCAGTTTGCATTTAATCAAAGGCCTGACTTCATTTGATCTCAGTTCCTCATCGCTATTTTTCACACTTCACCTTAGAGGCAACGGGGTTACCAAAGAGAAGCATTGCTTTTGGAGTGATGGTGAGGGGCAAATTTCATTGCAAAGTTGAGCAAAGTGTTGGACTGGTGTGCTCATCATCCTTATTGAATTCTTTGCCAAGGAAATCCAATCCATGATAAATAGACAAATGTCTGAAATCATTGTGGCTCAGTCTCTGACGAGGCAGCTGCCTCCATGCTGTGTTCGTTGTTCCGGGATATTGTAAATACTAATATTTTATAAGCTCTGGAGCAGTTGAGAAATGAATCTCATAAACATAATTCAGTATTTCCAAGTTTTCAGAAACACACAGCCTGAAAGAATCTCACTCTTGGTCAGCCTGTGGGCTTGGACGTCAGCTCCGGGAGCTGTGATGGGCAGAGGAAATTTGGAATATGCAAAGTCTCAACTGCTGCCTCTCAGAAAGATAGGAAGTTTGAGTGTAATGACCATATATAATTTCTAGTGGTTTAAAATGATAGATTAGAAAAGAATACCTGCATTTAAAATTTATAAAAAGTGTTGTAGCATAAATTAATAAAACCAGTTTGAAAAGATAGGTTTAAAAAAGCCACAGTGTTGCTTACTAAAACGGCACCATAATTATTTATTTTCTCTTCCAGCAGAAACAAAGGATGTTATATCGTATCGCATGCAAAGCATCAACTGAGGGTATTCTGTTAAAACACTAAACTAATTAAGTCACACTCTTTTTGAATTCTCACTCTCTGGCAAATTTCTGGATCTAACCTATATCTGTGGCCCCTTTCTTCCTTATGTGCTTATTTCTATATTCACAGAACCAAGCCTCTTTGCTCTTTCTCAATTCTTTTCTTCTCTCTCATAACTAACTGTGTCTTCTTTGAAGGTGGTGACTCTTCTGCCCACTAACCACTTAGGTTTGCTTTGCAGAGAAGTACCTCTCCGTGTAGTATGTGTATCATTCTAGAAGTGCAACAAAAAATAAAGATAGCGACTCCCTTTATATACTGGAGATAGACAGCTTAGTGGATATGCAGACAAATGGATAAGGACTGAAATAACACCTACATCTTAAATCCCTACAACCAATAAAAACATATTGATTAATACATGGCTAAAACACTGTGTAAGAGTAATAAAGTAGATGAAAATATTTTGTAAATTATATAGCACTATACACACATTACTGTGATTGTTTTCCCTTTAAGACACTGCACTGAGAGTGAATTAAATAAGATGCCAATTGCCTATCAAAAACGTAGCCTTAATTAGAGTTGGGAACCCCCCTCTTTGTATTAAAGGGCAATAATGATGGAAAGACCTGCTACATGTGGGATCTTTTCTTTATCCTAAGTCGGTGATGCTATTTGGGTAACAACTGATGAAAGGACTAGGGTGCCAACCAATTTGCAGTTAAGTGGCTAATTAAGACCCAAAGCAAAGCTGCCAGGAGGTTGGGTCTTCTAGCTTTAAAGTGACACATAAAACCAATTAGAATGGAGCTGGCTTTGCTAGGACATATTTAAATTTGGACACAAGTTTGGGCCAGTTATTACTTTATGTTAATATATTCTCTCGTAAGACAGCATCAGAGAGAAAAGGGAATCATTTAGGACATAAGAAATAAATTACTTGGATTCACTGAATTTCAGATGCGAATAAAAAGCAAAACTATAAAACCCATTTCTACGTTTGCAGTCCTAACAGGGGTAGTAGAGTAATTAGATTTCCTAGTCTCAGAGGAAAAGAGAATAGTACACGAAGCATACTGTTATCCACGAGGAGAAAAATCCCTTAATTCTTGCACGTGTTGTCACCTGTCTGTCATATTGTCTGAGTGTGACACCTAGCCCAGAATGGCAAGATTTTTAGAATAGTTATATTTCAACTTGGGACAATCCAGTGTTCCATTTAAATATAGCCGCTCTAATAGCAGAGGGGGAAAGACAGATTCTTTCCGGGTGTAGAGAGAAGGTTTGAAGTTGAGGAAAAGTAAAGAGGATTGGAGAAGATGGAAATTATAACACAAATTATCCACGTGTAAGGGAATACTGGTTGGGGGAGAGTAGACAACTTTTAAAATCATAGCGCCAGAGGCATCTGAGAGTTGTGGGAAAGCACAGTCCATTTATACCTTGCTCTTGTGATTTATGATGTCACCATTAAACCCCTTGATGGCATTATATCCTTGTAATTTGCAGTTGCCTAGCATTTTTTCTATATACAACTCAATAACTCATTGTGTAGCTACTTCACACACACATAAACACACACATTAGTGTGAATGTGTGTGTGCTGAATCTGTCATCAGTGGAAACCATGATTTTTGATGTAATAATAAGTTAGGTTAATAAAAGGCAAGAAATCACAGGCTGGATGTGTAGTCACTGTAACACCAGCTTTGTCATGAGGCATCGCAAGGAGACAGCACTGCGTGTTACTATAAACATATCATTTAGATGGTGTATATATTCTTTTTAAGAATTAAAGAAGCAAAATTGTTTGCAGGGTCAGCCAAAAGTCGTTATTAAAGGAAATATGTGAGATTGCACGAAGATAAAGAAGGAAATATATTCAATTCACCTCAACATTGTAGTAATAGGATTAGAAAATAACAGGATTAGAAATATTAAACCTTCAGGGCTAAATTCTGCTGCCCCCGGAGATGTGTGGTTGGATCTCCTCCCTGCCCAGGGAATTTCTGTTTCCTTCCAGAGAGCCTGGTCCCGGCCAGTAATTGTGACACCGTAAATCTGGGAAAGAGAAGGTTTTGGAACCTTTGCTTTAAGACTATAATACAACTAGTCATTAGCATTTCTGCGGGGGTGAGAGGTTCAATATCTCTTAGGTTAGCTTTTAAACTGACTTCTGTAATTATTCTCCAGTGGAAACATGAATGCCAGCGACTTTCTGGAGAGTTATTTTTATTTCTATTTGACTATTTTAGCTGCAATGCTGGATATACACTGCTGGATCTCTGAGAATGTTGTTCTAAAATGCTATATTTATAAAATGACCAAAGAGCACATGCTGCCTGGATTAAATTTATCCCAAGATGAGAGGTTTTATCTCTAATCATCTGCTTGTTGACTAATCTGGGTGCTTCTTGTGCAGGTTTGATAGCTGAAATGTAACAGGCTAAAGTAACGCAGATCCTAAAGGGGTATCCCTTTGTCTCTGCCTCTGCCTTCCTGAAACCTGGAGATAATGAACGCTGCTGCTTTAAATTCATCATGCCATAGAGTAACATCCTCATTGAATGAGACTGCTAGTTTGATACAAGAAAAAGTGGGGTGCTCTCTTTAAAGGCGTGTAATATATAAGATCACAAAATGATTTCGCTTCTCAGGAAAATATTTTTAAAATACATAGGATGGCTTTTCCACAATGTGTTTAAAGCCCACATGAAGTATAATTCTGGAGTATTTGTTTCTATGGAATTGTATTCTCAGCTATTCTGTGGTCCATGTTACATTATAATGTTATTATTTTCACATGAGTCTCATATATTAGACTGTGAACTCCTTGACCAAAGGGACCTGTACTTGCCATGCTTACATTCTCACCAGAATTTCACACAATTCCAGGCACATTACAAGCATTCACTAAATATACCTTAAGAAAGATTGACTATTCTGTGTTTAAGACACTCAATGGTGAGCAATACACCCCTGTTACCTGCAGTAACTTCTTCCAGGGGCTGCCTTTCTTTGCTTTAGGGTTTAGTTACAAAAGTCTAAATTGGGATTAGATCCTGTGTCTTACAGATCTGCCTTCCATGAACTGAGGAAATCAGTAAGAAGGATATTCATAACAAGTTCAATAGCCCAGCCTCTCTCTTTGGAAGTTTTTAACGCCACCAAAGAAAAATTAATGAATGAGAAACTCTTAAGAAAGAGAGTTTTGGAGTGAGCACACAATCACTTGCCTTTCTGCTGTGCTATACTAGGGCCTATCAAAAACTGTAAGCAGCTTTACTGCTGGCTACCTTTTCTCCCATGGGTTATTTCCTTTTCTATTAAGTAATTCCTTAATGCCCAGGGAGTTAAACATTCTGTTGAAAAGAGAGTTCTTAGCATCTTCTATGATTCAAAGCCTGACTGCAAAGTTTTTCTTGATCTTGTAATTTTAAAGTGCTACCGGTATAGTTAAATGTCTCTCTCATGATATATTTATTTTAGTGATATTTTTAAGGTTATGCACGTTTGAAGACAGATGTTGTGTAATAAGAATCTTACTCTGAAGCATTTTCTACCTCATTTTGCTGTTATCTAAAACCTTTTAGAAGCCAGCTACACATTCGGCCTTTTTTTCTTTTTTTTTAACTTTATTTATTTTTGGCTGCATTGGGTCTTCGTTGCTGCACGCGGGCTTTCTCTAGCTGCGTCGAGCGGGGGCTGCTCTTCGTTGAGGTGCGCAGGCTTCCCCTTGCGGTGGCTTCTCTTGTTGCGGAGCACGGGCTCTTGGCGCGTCGGCTTCAGCAGTTGCAGCACACAGGCTCAGTAGTTGTGGCTCATGGGCTCTAGAGCACAGGCTCAGTAGTTGTGGCACACGGGGCTTAGCTGCTCCGCGGCATGTGGGATCTTCCGGGACCAGGGCTCGAACCCGTGTCCCCTGCATTGGCAGGCATATTCTCAACCACTGCGCCACCAGGGAAGCCCTGGCCTTTTCTAATTCTTATCCCAATACAAAAATCAGAGTAGTAGCTAAAGAAAAAGGGAAAATCAAAGATATTTTGATTTCTATTTTGTTTTGTTTTCCCCTGGGGCTGATGAAAGCATCACCTCTGCAATTTCCAGCCAACGTTTTAGAGGTGCACGAGAATGTCCACCAAAAAAGGAAATTCTTTTAAACACATTTTGTGAATCTATTTAGCGTTTCTTCCCTAATGAAAAGCATGCATTGCAATTATTGTCAAAGGTGGAAAATTTTATTTTCTTGATTTTTAAATGGAGATATGATTCAATTATAAATAGTCTTCTCTTGAAATTAGTACATCAGCAGAGAGAACTTATTTATTTGCCAATTTTCCCCTCTCCTGCTTTTGATAAAAATCGTAGACTATGGTCTTTGAATTTTTGTTGTTTCCAGGGGTCCAATGTCTTATTGGCCTTGGTCAGGGTAGGAGCAGTTTTGGAAATGATATGTTGCTCTTCAATATCATAGTGATGTATTATCTAAGAGCTGACATGGTTTTAGCAGTTTGGCATTTTAAAGGGACTTGCCAGAATGGATACAGCATACTGAGGTGTGAGTGTGTGTGTGTGTGTGTGTGTGTGTGTGTGTGTGTGTGTGTGCGTGCACACATGTGAGTGTAATCCTCAAGTGAAGAGACATCTATTCTGGTATTAGCCGTGTACTTGGGCCCATCTACAGTTTGATTGTACATCAGTTATGATGTGTTTCTTTCTAACAGGAAGGATACCGATCTTGATGAATAGCTAAAAGGTAAGATCATTCTTAAAGGTGTGAGTGATTAATAATGGCTATGCATAGATTTTTTCTAAGAGTGTAAATAAAATATATCATTCACTTGAAGGGCAGGAGTTTGGCACAGTGATTCACAGTGCATTTAAAAGCATAAAAAGTCAAACCCAGGGTCTCTTCTAAGCATGTCAAAGAGGAAGCTGGCTTAACCATTTGAAATATCTGAGTAAATGTTGAAATATTTGAGTGGATGTAGAGAAATCATATGCCTTATGGAATACTGAAGATGGAACTAATATTATTAATTGCCACCAATTAAACACAATCAAAATTTTCTCCTTTAGTAGCTAACAAGTAATAGTATGACAGAGATAAGTGGATTAAAAAAATGGTATTTGTGTACTATGGCATTTGGACTATACATTTCGATCCAACTAAGATTTACTACATAACCTTTAGATTAGCAGTTCCTGTGGGAAGTTGCTGTATTAGCATAAATCGTGGCTTTAACATGGTCAGTATTCATACCAAAGTACATAGGGCCCTATCAAATTGTTAACTAGAGCAACAAGACTGACAAAACTTGAAGACAGAAGAATTATTCTAGTGGTGGTATCAAAGGACAGTAACAAGCAACCTGTATAGTTGGTCTTTGTTAATTTCTTGCCAATGGTCTAGAGCTCATGACGTTTTCACAATGCATACGACAACAAACTTCTTGGTGATACACTACCTGTCACGCTCTCCTATGGTCTAGCATCACAGGGATTGTGCATGTCACAGAAGGAAAGAGTCTCAACCCTGGGGTCAGGGTGGGGTTCACCATTTCTTCCACAAGTCCCAGTTAAATGGAGGAGCATGAATTATGTCTTTCTAGTGAAGGTGGAAAAACAAGTGACTGTCATCATAAACTATATAAAAAGAAACATTGGTGACTGTCTAGGATCAAATGCCTATATCCACTGGAGACAAAAACAAGATTCATCATTTATACATATATATAATCTTAAGATATATATATATATAATCTTAAGAATAAAGATTTACAAGTCACTGAATTTTTAAAAGACTTTATTGACTTAATGTCTTATAAAAGATGCCATGAATATCATTTTCCTCATTTCATGACTCTCCGTGTGAGGACAGAGGGCATACATCCTGGGTATGAGAGAAGGCACAGTGGCATTCTCTCCCTGCTGTTATCATGGCCCTTTTCCCTGTGTTCTTCGGCTGCCCATGTTCCCTGCAAGTCAGGGCTCGTGCAAACAAGCCAAGAAGGAGGCCTATTGATGGATGGAGATCTGACAAATACACTGACACCATCTGAAGCACCACTTTTGAACATGAAGGGCAAAAACGTAGGAAAGACCAAAGGATCATGTCACAGGTGAGACTTCACTCTACCAAAATGTTCATAGGATTTTCAGAATCTAAACTCCCTTTGAGAAACTCTAAGGTAATGATACGCTTTTACTGACTTGAATACAGCATGGTATGCAGCCCTCCCCACTCCTCTATACTGTCTCTCTTAAAATACACAATTTGAGAATCTTCTGCCTCTGGGTGTGTGGGCGCCAATATGTGTGTACATTATAGGTGTGTAGATCTTCTGAATACCTTGGGCTTCCTGGGGTAGTAGGATTTAAAATTGGTCCAGTTCTACTAAATAATACATGCCAGGATTTGGGAATCTTTGAATAAACATGGAACATGTTTCTCATAACACATATTCAAACACAGAAATCAAAGGTGTGTCTCCAGAATAGAAATATTTAAATGATTGTCTGCATGTGGTAAACATTCTAGTGAAACACTATCATGTGTTGTACTAAGTTCTAACTCCAAGTTGTATGTTTCAGGGTAAGTAAAAATGAAAGCATCAAGTGGCTCAGAGAAATCAGGACTGGGAGGGTGATGCTTGGGGGGTGGATAACTGTAGACGTACTAAAAGATACAGTAGTGTATCGCTCTCCTCCAAATTTCCTTTTTAGGATGTATCTATTTGGGGATTTCGTAAAGATACATTTATACTTTTGTTCACCTAATTTTAATGAGAACACCCTAATCTGAAAAACAAATACTATTTTAATATAATGTGAGTCATATGCAAATAATCACATTGTGGTTTATGGGTAAGTGAAATATACTAACCTACCATCAGGCAGACAATTAAACAACTATGTTTGTTTAATTGAACCTTTGAACCTTTCCCAACAAGTGTGGATTTTTTTTCTCTTGACTTTGCCTCTAGAAGGTGAGGGCGAACAAATCATTTCCACTGTCTCTCCTGTCTGCTACATGGCCATGGGAGTGAAGGAATCTATCTTAGTTTTCCTCCTCCTCTCCTGTTGCCTATCAGGATCCTTCCCAAGCTTCACTTTTCCCTGTCCTTTAAAGAAATCTTCAGGGAGCAAGTGGATGCCACTAACTACACAGTGAGTCCAGAGAAGGCCATGACTTCTTATTCTCACACTGGTTGCTGTCATGGCCAAATGGCAAAATGACACATTGAATAAGAGTGAGATGACAACCAGATCACATCCATATCTGAAACGTAAGGGAGATGAAATAACTGAAGTGCTAAGACACATGGCCATACTTACTTTGGATTTCCCCAAAGGGTACAGTCTCTAAAATCTATCCCTGATTTCATCCCTTCTGTGATGACACAGAGATTCTGTCATGTATTTTTATTTTCTGTTGTTATCTTTTTCTGACCATCATCACCTCTGTCCTCTCCAACTCCTCAACTCCTCAGGATCTGGAAAGACCCCAGGTTTGCTTGGGCAAAAAACTTTCTACGCAGAGGTCCCTGACTATGGAGTCACTAGTGATTTCAAGATTTAAAACATGATTATTATTTTCTTGTTTTATTTCCTTGTACTCTTCCATTCTTCCTTAATCATCATAGGACCATTTGCAGATTATCGCTCATTTAAGAGCCACCTAGCTCCATAACTTAGCAAATCAAGGAGTTGCTCACCAAATGACCAGCAAAGAGACAATCTGGTAGAACAGTAATATAAGGAATGAGTGTCTTTCCACTAGAATCTGCCCAGTTCTGGTCATCAGTACATTACATTGTACAAGGGGGGAAGCTATTCTTTATTGGAGTTGCAATTAGCTCTTCTATCCAGAATGTAGTCACACTTTAATTTTAATTGTTTGTTTTAAATGTGTTCTGCTTGATTCCTTTGACTAAAAATATACACCATCAAACCAAACAGGTGTTTTAATGAGAAAGGTATTTACAGAACAATGCAGGTGAGGTATTTCCAGATTGACTGGATGCAGTTTTAATGACACAATCATCCACAAGTGTGTGCTAACCCCTACCACATTCCAATGACTTATGTATCAACACCACAGAGTATAGGAAGATTCTCCCCCATTTAAAATAATTTGCAGTGACTATTTGAAAACACTAAGAAGAAGGAAAAGGAGGAGGTGGAGAGAAAAAAGAGGGAGGAGAAGAAGAAGAGAACTACTCCAATGAAAAATAATAAAATCACAGGAATACATTCTATTCTAATGATGCTAAACTCTGCATCAGTTATATTTAGTCCCTTCTACCTCCAACTCACAAGCCTCCTTTGGTGTTACCATGTTTAATAGACTTTTCAGTAAGTTCCAAAGAATCCATTAGGTATTAAAATTCCAGAAACATTATTTGCTGGAGACCAAGTGTACACAGATACTATGTTCAGCATCTGAATGTTACAGAAAACTTCTCCAAAATGGCCCATATGTTCTTGGAGAAAAAGCAGCAGTCCTGACAGTGAACCATGAAATATTCTGGAGGCAAATGGCAGAGCGCCAGTGTCTTAAGGGACGGCATTTCCCACTTTAAATAACAGACAAAATAATGCTTTAAAATGTTCTTGGTGATGCATGATTCAGTAAACCCTTCAAGGCGTTGTAAGAAAAACCTTTTCTTCTTAAGACTGATGTTGGAAAGAATCAGACAAAAATTAAGAATTGCTCTGCCAGGCAGCATAAAGAATCAATGGGGGTCTTTCTGAAATTCAGGAAATTCAATGAATCGATAGACTGTTAGGAACCAGGCCACACATGCTGAAAGTGATTCTTTATAAGGACTAGATACAGAGATAACACAAGGCTCTTCAGAAAACCCTGAGTACAAGCATGCATTAAAAGAAGCTAACTTGTGTACTAGCAGGAAATGAAAACAGCTTATTCTTTAACAGGCATCTGCAAATGGGGACATTTGGCAAGGGTAAACCAATGCTTAATTGCAAGATAAGCAATTTACAGGTAAACATCAAAATGTATTTTTTCATTTCTCATTTGATTTTTGTCATTTCTAGTTCACTTACCCTGTCTCTAAAAATGGCAAAATCTCTGTCATTAAATAATTTGGATTTAATTGACATTCCCCAAGGCAAGCAAGCTGGAAGTATAATAATTCCTTTGAAAGCAAACACTCTTTGATGACTACAAGCATCAAGTATGATCAGAGAATTCTTCTTGGTCACTTTACAAGGGTCTATCCATCTTTATGTGGCCTATGACACCAAAATTAAAATGTATAAAGTGGTTCCTGAAAAATTATAAATAGTCAGTGGGGCAGCTGGGTACCTAAAAAAGATTCTTTTCATTATTATGGAAGAAACACTAGACTAAACCACTTACTCTATCCATGGTTGTATTTTAAATAATTTAATTTACCATTAAGACATGAAATTTACCCAACTGAAATCATCACAATTTCTTATCCTTTCTCTCAAAAAAGAAAAGTCTTTTTAAAAGGGAAGTGAAAGAAAACAAGGAAACTTTTAAAAATTTCATAAGCAAATTGAAAAATTAATTATAATAAGAAATTGATCTTAGAGTTATTACTACTAAGTTTTCAGTTTATTGGCATTATCATACGGTTCATTCACTGACAATTAAGCCAGGATCAGCAAACATATAGTTTTTGAATCCATTAGATAATAATACTGTAGACTATGATTTCTCCTTGTGGTGGGATTTTAACTGTGTCTAAATAATCCGGGGGAAAAGACTCTCTTAAAGTATTTAGGACACATAAAATTTAAAATCTAACACTTGCAGTAAAATTAAGTATTAGTTAAGGTAATAATGTGACAATTACTCAAAAAATGTTGCACTTTCTATAGTGGATGCTGGCACAGGAACAAGATCAATGCATGTACTTCGTTCATTTGAACAATTTTAAAATATGTCTAGAGAGCTGGAGAGGGGCCAGGCGGAGCGGCCATGGAGGGTCAGCGCTGGCTGCCGCTGGAGGCCAATCCCGAGGTCACCAACCAGTTTCTCAAACAATTAGGTCTACATCCTAACTGGCAGTTTGTTGATGTATATGGAATGGATCCTGAACTCCTTAGCATGGTACCAAGACCTGTGTGTGCAGTGTTGCTTCTCTTCCCTATTACAGAAAAGTATGAAGTATTCAAAACAGAAGAAGAGGAAAAAATAAAATCTCAGGGACAACATATTACATCATCAGTGTATTTCATGAGGCAAACAATCAACAGGGCCTGTGGAACAACTGGACTAATCCATGCTATTGCCAACAATAAAGACAAGATGCACTTTGAATCTGGATCGACCTTGAAAAAATTCCTGGAGGAGTCTGCATCACTGAGCCCTGAAGAACAAGCCATATACCTGGGGAACTATGACTCCATTCGAGTTACTCATGAGACCAGTGACCATGAAGGTCAGACTGAGGCACACACACAAAAAATATAGATGAAAAAGTAGATCTTCATTTTATTGCATTAGTTCATGTAGATGGGCATCTCTATGAATTAGATGGATGGAAACCATTTCCAATTAACCATGGGGAAACTAGTGATGAAACTTTATTAGAGGATGCCATAGAAGTTTTCAAGAAGTTTATGGAATGTGACCCTGATGAACGGAGATTCAATGCCATTGCTATTTCTGCAGCATAGCTTGTCCAGAATGGAAACACCAAATACTGTATTATTTGCAACAAAATTAAATTTCTTCTGTCATACACTAATTCAAAAAGTTTGATATTTTTCATTAACTTGACTGATTAAATTTTATGTGAACTAAAAAATAAATAAAATATGTAGCATGTAGCACGCAGTGGATGATCAGTTTAGAATGTCTGAATCGTATCTCTGTAAATAATTACATTTGAAATGTATTACAAAATCCATGGGCCCATATGAGGTAGAAATGAAGACTTAGAACAATGGGTAGAGAAGAAGTCGTTACATATTTGTCTATTGTATAATCAGTGCATATGATGATTCTTCTTAGTATCCAGGCTCTATCTCTTCCTGTTCAGGTTCAAGAACAATCTCTCGATGTTATTTATTGTCTAATGTGTCATTTCCTAACTAATGTCATACCTCACAATACATGAAAAAGACAGCAGTGTCATTACTAGTCATAAAGCCATAGCTCTTCAGAATGCATTTGTATTGAAATAATATAGATCTTCTTGCTACTCCAGTTCCCTAATACCGTTTATTTAGTTACAACATTACTCATGATGCTGCTCCACCCAATGGCTTCATTGTGCCATCAAAGGTAATAAC
Organism: Phocoena sinus; assembly: GCF_008692025.1. Taxonomy (NCBI): domain Eukaryota; kingdom Metazoa; phylum Chordata; class Mammalia; order Artiodactyla; family Phocoenidae; genus Phocoena; species Phocoena sinus. The sequence continues at coordinate 98,403,139 of NC_045765.1, read as the reverse complement.
TGCTTCACTGATGAGAACTACAAATAAATGCAAATCTTACCCAAAGTATGCAGGAAAGTGTGAGTTATTATTTTCTGTTATTTCAATTTTATCAAACAGAATTTTATAAACACAGAATAACATATCTTAATATGTCTTCCCTTGAAATCTTTAGCTAAAGTCACTGCATTCCTAGAATGTAATACCTTTCAATGTTGACCACATATGGCCACCAGTGAGGAAGATTGCTGAGGGTCCCATGAGCTGAGCAAGAAGAACAGTCCTATTCACACAAGGAATGTCCATCCATTTTCAGCAAGGCTTAAGACTACCCAGGGGAGTATGCCTCCACATCAATCACAGGCAAGAGAAAACTTGATCAGAAGGGCTGATGCGGGCTTCCCTGGTGGCGCAGTGGTTGAGGGTCTGCCTGCCGATGCAGGGGACGCGGGTTCGTGTCCCAGTCTGGGAAGATCCCACGTGCTACGGAGCGGCTGGGCCCATGAGCCATGGCCGCTGAGCCTGTGCGTCCGGAGCCTGTGCTCCGCAACGGGAGAGGCCACAACAGTGAGAGGTGCACAAAAAAAAAAAAAAAAAAGAAAAGAAGGGCTGATGGGCATCAAGGAGCAACATCCTGGAAAGCCCTCCAAGGAGACAGGCACAGCCTTTGCCAGAGATCTGCCTGACATGCAGTGCAAAGCCTGTGGAAGGAGTAGGGAAACTGTCCTAGGTTAAAACTGGGGGCAGGGGTGGGGTGGGGATGGGCACAAAGTAAAGATCAGAGAAACCATATGACCTGGACACAGAGAGCTGAGAACTGTCCCTGTGGCCCAAGGGTTAGAGGTGGACTATCAGTAGCCTAGGGCCCTAATCTCCACCTGTGTTCAAAGTGAGTGAGATTCACCTGAAATCAACATGTCAGCACTATTCTGGAAGCTTAATCTCATGTGACCCCGTGAAAGAAATGCTTTGGTCTGAACTCAGGTGCCTGACCTGGATGGCCTTCTTGGACCCTGTAGGTCCTAGCCCCCAGAAGGAATCTTTAAAAATTTAGTGGAAGGCGTTCCAAAGTGCAGAGCTCCCTAAGATACAGTGCAGAGCTCCCTAAGATACAGGCCAGAAGCAGGGTCCCTGCTTGCTGGTATTGTGTTTTCCTCAAGTTTCTAAAAAGCCCATAGATACAAACCCTGTCTTCCTATAGCAGCAACACATGTCCCTTTCCATATTACCAGTAATTGCATGTTCAAGTGTATTGCCAGAGAGTAGGCCACCCAATAATATCAGAATACCCTTGCAGGAAAGGATCTTGTCTTGCATTTTTGCTCTGCTCTCTAAAACCTGGCCCAGGGCTGGTCACATAAAAGTCAACAAATACTTCTCGGTTCATAATAGCTAGTTACCAAATACAGTTAACAGGTAAACAATAAAACTGTTAAACAAGAGAAGTCAAGAGGGCTTCCCTGGTGGCGCAGTGGTTGAGAGTCTGCCTGCCGATGCAGGGGTCACGGGTTCGTGCCCCGGTCCGGGAAGATCCCACATGCCGCAGAGTGGCTAGGCCCGTGAGCTGTGGCCACTGAGCCTGAGCGTCTGGAGCCTGTGCTCCACAACGGGAGAGGCCACAACAGTGAGAGGCCCGTGTACCGCAAAAAAAAAAAAAAAAAAAAAGAGAAGTCAAGAGTCATTAATACTGTAAAGGTAACTGTTACTGGAAAAAAACTCATAGTAAGTTGTTCTTCATCATTAAGATTTCAACCTAAAGTAAACAGTGCTGTACACCAATTCTTCGGCCAGAGTGAAAGGGCCGGGTGGATATTCCATTTACTGAAATTATTCACCACATTGAGTCCTCAATATTGTTTCTCTTCCTTTTTTTCATTTTCATTATGAGAAAATAGATGTCTTCTTTCTTTTCACTAAAATAAGTTTAGTACATCATTTTATGTTAAAGTTAATAATGACCTTTCTCTATGACTAACCCTCAACCTACAGTGACCTGTTACCTAGAATGAATGAAGTACCATTTTTTTATAGTCTCTACCACATTATATGTATGTGTACATGTATACGAATGTGCAAGAGCATTGTGCGTACATATGTATACTGTATATTATTTAGATACATATATATATACATGTCTCATCTCCACAGGAAAATTATATCCTTTATGCCAATGAGCATATTTCTTATAGAGCATGAAGCACTTTCCCAGACAGAGAAGGAAGCTGAGAAAAGTTTCTTATATTTGATTAAAGTTTGATCCCACCGTTGGATGTCTACCCTTTGAAATTTTTTGAGAACCTTGATGCTCATTAAAATATAAATGAGATTTAAGAGTGATAGGCAACAGTAATTAAGAAATATCACATTTAGGGCTTCCCTGGTGGCACAGTGGTTGAGAATCTGCCTGCCAATGCAGGGGACACGGGTTTGAGCCCTGGTCCAAGAAGATCCCACATGCCGCGGAGCAACTAGGCCCATGAGCCACAACGACTGAGCCTGCGTGTCTGGAGCCTGTGCTCTGCAATGAGAGGCCGCGATATTGAGAGGCCCACACACGGCGATGAAGAGTGGTTCCCGCTCGCCGCAACTAGAGAAAAGCCCTCACACAGAAATGAAGACCCAACACAGCCATAAATAAATAAATAAATAAATAAATAAATAAGCTTTCATTAAAAAAAAAATAGAAATATCACATTTAAACAATTCTGTGGTAATAAAGGTAGCAGGTAAAAAAGTTAGTGTGGATTTCCCAGGGGATAGATGTACAAGTCCAGGTGATATATCTGCTTCCCAACAGTTCTTTCCCAATACAAACCAAAATCATCACCAGTCATCACCAGTATCTACCACTGCTACTAACAGTACAACCAAGCATGCTAGGTTATTAAGTTCTTGGAAACTGAAGCCATACATTATTCATAATTCTATTCTCAAGTAAATAGGACATAGTAGTACTCAATAAATATTTATTGAGGGGATAAATGAAAATCAACACTGATTTGCCTTCTTAAACTGATCCAGTCATATCTGGGTCAACATGTGAAAGCTAATAATATAATTTCCTTTCTTTCACAGATTTTACCAGAAGTTGCATAGCAATAATAATTACCTTGCCCAAGTTGTGAACATTATACAGGAAATATGTTCCATGGTTACTAGGCTACACAGCTCACTTTGCTCATTCTTCCCAAGGGAAACTAAGCAAGAAGATATAGGTGGCTTTTCTTTTCAATCGTCACTGTGAGCAAAAAACCCCAATACAGTCATGTGTCATCTTCATTTATGAAGCCAAAACAGGAACAGATGATCTTATTATTTAGAAAAAAAAAAAAAGAGAGAGAGAGAGAGATGAACATGGCACACTGGAAAATGTGTGGGTGAGGAGTAAAAAAGTCAAGGTGCAAAATTTATAGTTTGTGGTAAAACATTAAGTGGCAATGAAAAGTCCTCAGCATTTTATCAGTAAGGGCTTAGAAAGTGGCTGCAAGATAGTCCAGATAATAAGAAATTGTCATATGCTTTTAAAATTTAGATTGTCTTTTGAAATCTGATAACGTATATCATCCTCAAGATTATGCCACATGAACTTGTGGAATATAGAATACTAGGGCTTACAAGCATGTTCTGATTATACTAAAATTGAGTTATTGAAATTAAAAGAGATTTTTAGTCCCATTTCCAGTTCAAAACAAGATAATCTTCCATAGCATCACCATCAGGTGGATTCTGGAAGATAATTATTTTGCACGCTCAGTTGAGGTTCTTGATTCTATCGCAGGAGGTTACTATAGGTTTTAGAGCAGAAGAGAGCCAAGATACATAAACTTTATTGTTATTGTTGCCCATTTGACAAGATAGTGTCCCAAATGAACGGACATTGTCCATTCATATGGAAAACAAAATCCTGTTTATCAGCTGGTTAATTGCGCTCAAACATGAAATAAGATTCCCATCAGTGAAGCTTCCTCACATTTGTATTTCTCACCTAAATTATAAACTATCTGTGAACAGCACCATTTTCAGCATCCAAGTGTTTACCATAATGAAGCACATCTGCCACAGATGACTGCTGACCTTTCAACTTTTGTCAGCACTTTGGCAGCTTGCATACTCATAGGAAAGGGGGATGGACGTGTGTTTCCTGGCACTGTCATCTTCCTTTATTTGTGTGGCTTAACTCCGAAATGAGGAAATAACTAAGTAAAGCCAGAACACTGAAAATATTCCTTACACAAAATGAGTCTGGTGAATGCATTTATTTCCCATCAAATTTTCTGGACTTGGGAAAGGCTGAGTTTTTTGTTTTTGTTAACTCATTTTACTATTTTTTTTTCAAACTTAGCAGCTGGAAAGAATTATTCATTGTATATATAATTTTAAAAAAGTGGTTACTAACAATTAATTCAGCCTGTTTTATATCTGTTAGGTCACCCAGGAACCCCCATAGACTCTTATTTTACCGATGGGAGGAGATTTAAGTACAGGGCTTCATCTTTCGTCTGTGGAGTTTTTTGACAAGCTAGATGATCAGTCAAGAGCAAACTGAAAAAAGGCAAAAGCAGATCCCCCCTGCACAAATAGAGTAGAGAACCTTAACTCTGACAATAAATCATTACTAAACATAATCATAATTTATGGAATACCTTTAACAGGTACTGCACTAAGATCGGTATTATATACGATCTCCATTGACATATCCAGGTTGTGCACACCTCAGCACACACAAAATGCAAGTCTCACAAGGTAGCCTTCTGGATGGGTGCTGCTTACATGGTTTTGACTCATGTGAGCAACAGAGTAATGACTGCATTCATGACTATGTGTAGCCCTGTCACACAATTTCAATAAATATTATCTCTTTCCCTGCCCTTTTTCCTTCCTAGCAGCACATGTCTGGCCATATACTTGTCCAAGGCACTAGTGGGTCCTTTTTACAGATGAAATAGTGTAAAGTCTATTCCCTGTACTTCAGGAGCTAATCATCTAATTTAATTCAGTAAATGGATGGCCTTGCCATTCATGCTCTTCCTAGTGACGCCCCCCACCAATTTCCTTTTTGGAAATCCCCTCTTTCTCCTGGTGTGTGAATTTCTAGCCTGGTCCTTCCCTTCTAGAAAGGTGAGGGGGGGCAAATTATTCTTTTTTCTAGACCCTTAGCAGAGTAGGAAGTTCTATCTATGGCCTAAATATGACAATTGGATCTGTCACCATGATGGTATTCTGACCACTCTATTCCACCTGTTGGAAACTTACTGTGCTATTACTTCCTAAAACCTGTTGTTCCTGAATTTTCTTTTTTTTTTTTTAACATCTTTATTGGAGTATAATTGCTTTACAATGCTGTGTTAGTTTCTGCTGTATAACAAAGTGAATCAGCTATACATATACATATATCCCCATATCTCCTCTCTCTAGTATCCCCCTACCACCCTCTCTATCCCACCCCTCTAAGTGGTCACAAAGCACCAAGCTGATCTCCCTGTGTTATGCGGCTGCTTCCCACTAGCTATCTGTTTTACATTTGGTAGTGTATATACATCCATGCCACTCTCTCACTTTGTCCCATCTTACCCTTCCCTCTCCCTGTGTCCTCAAGTCCATTCTTTATATCTGGGTCTTTATTCCTGTCCTTCCCCTAGGCTCTTCAGAACCTTTTTTTTCCCCTCAGATTCCATATATATGTGTTAGCATATGGTATTTGTTTTCCTCTTTCTGACTTACTTCACTCTGTATGATGGTCTCTAGGCCTGTCCACCTCACTACAAATAACTCAATTTCATTTCTCTTTATGGCTGAGTAATATTGCATTGCATATATGTGCCACATCTTTATCCATTCATCTGTCAATGGACACTTCGGTTGCTTCCATGTCCTAGCTATTTTAAATAGTAACGCAATGAACATTGTGGTACATGACGCTTTTTGAATTATGGTTTTCTCAGGGTATATGCCCAGTACTGGGATTGCTGGGTCATATGTTAGTTCTATTTTTCGTTTTTTAAGGAACCACCATCCTGTTCTCCATAGTGGCTGTGTCAATTTACATTCCCACCAACAGTGCAAGAGGATTTCCTTTTCTCCACACCCACTCCAGCATTTATTGTTTGTAGATTTTTTGATGATGGCCATTCTGACTGGTGTGAGGTGATATTTCATTGTAGTTTTGATTTGCATTTTTCTAATGATTAATGATGTTGAGCATCCTTTGATGAGTTTGTTGGCAATCTGTATATCTTCTTTGGAGAAATGTCTATTTAGGGCTTCTGCCCATTTTGGATTGGTTGTTTGTGCTTTTTTTGATATTGACCAGCATGAGCTGCTTGTATATTTTGGAGATTAATCCTTTATCAGTTGCTTCATTTGCAAATATTTTCTCCCATTCTGAGGATTGTCTTGTGGTCTTGTTTATGGTTTCCTTTGCTGTGCAAAAGCTTTTAAGTTTCATTCGGTCCCATTTGTTTATTTTTCTTTTTACTTCCATTTCTCTAGGAGATAGGTCAAAAAGGATCTTGCTGTGATTTATGTCATAGAGTGTTCTGCGTCTCTTTTCCTTTAAGAGTTTTATAGTGTCTGGCCTTATGTTTAGGTCTTTAATCCAGTTTGAGTTTCTTCTTGTGTATGCTGTTAGAGAATGTTCTAATTTCATTCTTTTACATGTAGCTGTCCAGTTTTCCCAGCACCAATGACTGAAGAGGCTGTCTTTTCTCCAGTGTATATTCTTGCCTCCTTTATCAAAGATTAAGTGACCATGTGTGCATGGGTTTATCTCTGGACTTTCTATCCTGTTCCATTGATCTATATTTCTGTTTTTGTGCCAGTACCATACTGTCTTGATTACTGTAGCTTTGTAGTATAGTCTGAAGTCAGGGACCCTGATTCCCACAGCTCTGTTTTTCTTTCTCAAGATTGCTTTGGCTATTCAGGGTCTTTTGTGTTTCCATGCAAATTGTGCAATTTTTTGTTCTAGTTCTGTGAAAAATGCCATTGGCAGTTTGATACGGATTGCACTGAATCTGTAGATTGCTTTGGGTAGTATAGTCATTTTCACAATGTTGATTCTTCCAATCCAAGAACATGGTTTATCTCTCCATTTGTATCATCTTTGATTTCTTTCATCAGTGTCTTATAGTTTTCTGCATACAGGTCTTTTGTCTCCTTAGGCAGGTTTATTCCTAGTATTTTATTCTTTTTGTTGCAATGGTAAATGAGAGTGTTTCCTTAATTTCACTTTCAGATTTTTCATCACTAGTGTATAGGAATGCAAGAGATTTCTGTGTATTAATTTTGTATCCTGCTACTTTACCAAATTCATTGATTAGCTCTAGTAGTTTTCTGGTGGCATCTTTAGGATTCTCTATGTATATTATCATGTCATCTGCAAACAGTGACAGTTTTACTTCTTCTTTTATGATTTGGATTCCTTTTATTTCTTTTTCTTCCCTGATTGCTGTGGACAAAACTTCTAAAACTATGTTGAATACTAGTGGTGAGAGTGGACAAGCTTGTCTTGTTCCTGATCTTAGAGGAAATGGTTTCAGTTTTTCACCATTGAGAATGGTGTTGGCTGTTAGTTTGTTACATATGGCCTTTATTATGTTGAGGCAGGCTCCCTCAATGCCTACTTTCTCTGGAGAGTTTTTTTTAATCATGAATCAGTATTGAATTTTGTTGAAAGTTTTTCTGCATCTATTGAGATTATCATATGGTTTTTCTCCTTCAATTTGTTAATATGGTGTATTGCATTGATTGATTTGCATATATTGAAGAAGCCTTGCATTCCTGGGATAAACCCCACTTGATCACAGTGCATGATTCTTTTAATGTGCTGTTGGATTCTGTTTGCTAGTATTTTGTTGAGAATTTTTGCATCTATGTTCATCAGTGATATTGGCCTGTAGTTTTCTCTTTTTCTTGACATCTTTGTCTGGTTTTCGTCATCAGGGTGATGGGGGCCTCATAGAATCAGTTTCGGAGTGTTTCTCCCAAACTGAACCTCAGCTCCCAGCCCCTGCCCGCCCCGGCGGGTGAGCAGACAAGCCTCTCAGGCTGGTGAGTGCTGGTCAGTACCTATTCTCTGTGCAGGAATCTCTCCGCTTTGCCCTCTGCACCCTTGTTGCTGCGCTCTCCTCCGTGGCTCCAAAGCTTTCCCCACCCCCCACCCCCACCCCCCACCCCCGTCTCTGCCAGTGAAGGGGCTTCCTAGTATGTGGAAACTTTTTCTCCTTCACAGCTCCCTCCCAGAGGTGCAGGTTCCGTCCCTATTCTTTTGTCTCTGTTTTTTTCTTTTACCCTACCCAGGTACGTGGGGGAGTTTCTTGCCTTTTGGGAAGTCTGAGGTCTTCTGCCAGCGTTCAGTAGGTGTTCTGTAGGAGTTGTTCCACTGGTAGATGTATTTTTGATGTATTTGTGGGGAGGAAGTGATCTCCACGTCTTACTCCTCTGCCATCTTGCCCTGAATTTTCTTGAATCATGGTCTGAAGCCTGGTCTGCCAGCTCCCTGTTAATTGTGTAAGCCCCCACCTGGATATTCTTCCAGTGAGTTCCCTTTTACTTTTGTTAACCAGAGTTGGTGTCTGTTGCTTACAAGGAAGAACCATTACTAATATATAATGCATGTAATTATGAAAGAACATTTATAATGCAAGATAACATATGCGATATTGGGAGAACAGATAAAAATCTAAATATTTAAAGAAAGGGGAAATGGTAGTAGCCTCAGTTAATCAGGAGAGGATAATAGAGAGAGTGACACTTAGGGAAGAGCAGAGTTTCAGTAGGTAAGGTAGGATGGTTGACAAACTTGTAGGCAGGAAGAAGGAGCAAAATGTACTCAGGAGACAATGTATAATTAACTTCGTTGGAGCGAGGATTGCCTCTAAGTGTTCTTCCTGCCACAAACATTTGTTTAGCATCTTTTACTGTCAGGCACTGCTGGAACACAGAGAGTGTTCATGTCGGGTACCTGCCCCTGGGGAGCACAGGTCAGTCATCTCCAGTAGAGAGGGAAACTCTTACTGTGGGTTAGCAAAAATTTTTGACTACTGCCCCAAACCTATTCTGTGAGAAAAATAGTATCTTTGCCAAAGTAAATTTTTGATGTTACCAATGCATTACTTACAGGTAGAAAAAGGAAAGTAAATGCTAGATTTAAATAAGTGCATTTAAAATGGTAATGAGCAGACGTTTGAAGCCTTCAAGGGTAGCGCTCCATGAAAATTGTGAGAATTTCTAGCTTCAATTGATTCTCTTTAGCACTTGGAGTAAGTGTGAAAGCATTCATAAAAATATATATATAACCTATATGTGAAGAAAAATTTAATTTCACAATTGTGATTGCTTTATATAATTCTCTGAAAAATCATTACTCATACATTTGCTTATTTCTGACAGATGTTAGCTAGTTTTTTATCTTTTTTTTTTTTAATCTTTAGGGCACAGGTAAAGCAAAGATGATTTCTACGGGCCATCTTATTGTGAACACAGTTGATATCTTCCTTCTATGTCTTGATATACTATTGGTATTTAAAATTCCATTAAGTGTAAAGAGAAACTCCTTACTTGGTAACCAAATTGAACCTTCCCACTGGAGGAACATGGGTGGCAAACAGCCGTATGTAACATAGTGGAAGCATTTGCATATGTTTAAGCATCTCATCGAGCATAAAGTACAGACTGCCCACACAGATACCTGTGCACAGTCCCAAGGGTTGCTGATCCGGAATAACTGCTCCATTTCACCTGAACTTAGAACAATTGTCAATAGTGATGATTTCTCATGGTTGGAATTAAGCAATGATGGACATCTGGATATAACATAGTTTACTTAATCAATCTTTTACAGTTCACATTTAGGTGGATTCCATTTTAATTACCTGGATTATCTGAGTATTTATCTTGGATAAATTCCAAGCAGTAGAATTGTTAGTATATATATACATTTTCAAGGTTTTTGACCTATAAAGCATTTGTTTGTTTTTTTCTTCAGAAAAAAAAAACTATACCAACTTATACTCAAACAGCACCGTGTAAGTCACTGCTACGTAGGCTCTTGAACTTCAGTCCTGGTGCCCAGGGGGAGGGAGAACACAGGGTCGGGAGGTGGGGGTGGGTAGGGCAGGGTGTCAATCAAATTGTTACATGAATGTCTAATCTGAATTTCCATTCTCAGCCAGAAAAGGGATAAAATAGTTTAAGTTGCCAGGTTTTCACATCCCTCTTTCTCTGTTTCTCAGTATTTGTTATATTATTAAGATAAAACTTCTCCTTTATACATTTTAAATTACATTAATAGAAAGTAATGAACTTTCCTAAACTATTATCACAGAATTTCACTTCCCAACATGAGATATCCTTCTGTCGTATCTATCTATGCAAAGGGAAAGTCAGGATTTGGACATTTTCTACCTATCTTCATCATCACATCTGTGTCTTTGCTCATTTCATTCTTTGTCCAGCAAGGCTCTTTCTCCTTTGCAGACCTCTCCTCAACCTCTCTTCCTTCCATTTAGAGTACAAGCCCCACCTCTGCCACACTGCCTCCCTGGCTACTGGCTCACAGTGGTCACTCGCTCCACTCCTCAGCCCTGGCACTGCAGACGTGCAACCTAGAGAATCGCCATATTGGGTAAACTATAGTTACTAATGTATTTTCGTTGAGCAGATTCCAGAATGAAAGCATTTATCACCTACTCTTTAAAAATGACTGTCAGCTGGGTATTTCATGCCTTCTCTTGACCATCTCATTCTTTGTCATTAGGGGAAAAAAATTAAGTCTTCATAGAAATAAATAGCTCAAAAAATAATCATCTTATTTATAAATTATATGAAACTTTCTGTTATTTCATGATGATGATGACCACATAGATTTCTATACTTTTAAGACCTTGAGTTTTTTCTTGAATTCTCACTAGGAATTGTCAAGATATGATTGATCCAAAGGTCACTATTTTTAATAATTGGAATTCTTCAACTGTATATTAGGAATCTTGTTAAATATAATGAAATGAAGAATTAAACATCTTCATTTTGAACGGCTCTAGTTGTTATTCCCAACGTAATTCTTTCTACTTTCTCATCATACAGACACACAGGCACACTGACACATCATCCACAAATAAACCTTTGGTTTTAAAATAATAATTATTCTATTTTCATTAAGAAAAAATGCTCATGCAAGTACTGAGTAGTCATCTTTAATCCTGGTTCATTTGAGCCCTCCTTCCCCCTGCCCCCCACTAAAAACAGAACTCAGTTCATCAAACATGCATACGTTTAATTTCACTTGTTAAAAGTTGAAATTTGGTCTATTTCCTCTCAAATCTTTGTCTCATATCACTGTCTTATATAACTCCCATGCCCAGGTTTTCCTAATAAGCAAAAGCAATATTAGACTAATCCTGAATTTTAAAACAATTTTATCTGTGACTTTTAAGTTTAATAGCTCTAAACTTGTCAATCTCAATTAGGAAAAGAAAAAATTTTTAAAATACTCCTTTAATTATTTATGTATTTATTTATTTATTTGGCTGTGCCAGATCTTAGTTGCAGCATGTAGGATCTTTACTTGTGGCATGTGGGATCTAGTTCCCTGACCAGGGATCAAACCCGGGCCCCCTGCATTGGGAGCCAGGAGTCTTAGCCACTGGGCTACCAGGGAAGTCCCAGGACAAGAAGATTTTTAATCTTACTGTTTTCTTTAGGAGTTTTTTCATGAAGACCATCATAAAAACGTAGTAGAAATATTACTACAAATAAGGACTATATGAAAACATTTTCAAGTGTTGGGTATAATCATTTCTATTTGGGCCTCTGAAATAAATACTCAAAAGTGGCAGCTTAAGTTACAGCCACTGTAAGTGAAAAACAAGAACAGAATCCAGCAATCTTGTTCACTTATCTGTGCAAAGACATATTTCATATGCAATTGAAGAAAATTCTCATCTGATCAGTTTGTTAAATATTCTACAAATTAACTTCTTGAAGACTGAGTTCAAGTCTGTATAAGGTGACTGTTTTATCTCAAGGACTTTCAACTTCCACACTTTAAAAGCAAAACAAATTATTGTCCATATTTAATAGTGAAATAAATACACACCATTCAGTCATGCTCATCCTTTTAAGAGTTTTCTCTTCCTTTATAGCAAGCAAAAGAAAAAAGTTGTAACCAGGAAAGTAACTTCCTCTTATTTGTCTCCTTTTATGTCATTCGAGTTCCTTCCTTCCTCCTTCATTTCTCTCAGAAGATTTAGACTATGTGGTAACACCTGCTGGGGTGGTAACTGCAGTGGAGCTTTGCCTTCATGGTGCCCTGTGAGTACTTAGAGTGACACAGATCACTGTCTCTAGACTCCTGCTCGTCACCTGGTTACACCTGGCATCAGCAACTTGGCCACAGTGAACCGTCTCCATGCCCACGTCTTCTAGGCAGGACCTAGAAGCTTGGGGCTCTGGTCAGTTTTGTCTCTTCCTCAGCCCAGTGGAACTGAGGCTAGGATCCCTGTCCTTCCACTACGGATGGTCAGCAGACTGGAGTGTGCCAGTATCTGAGAAGAGGCCAGGTTTCTTTTAATTACCAATTACTCTGTCACTTCCGTTGTTTATCTCTCTGTACCTGGAGCTCATGCAACAGACAACTTAATACACATTATTTAAATAATCATCAAAACCTTTCCTGCTTCAGCACTTTCCACCTTTCTCTGGAAAGGCCTGCACATTTATCAGCATTTGTAACTGCAAGTGCCCGAAGTCAAGTTTCAGTTCCAGCAAATGGGGAGGGGGAGGTAACTTTAAAACAAACTGACCAGACATTGGAACAAAAAAGACAGGAAGATTAAGGCCGTCTGTGAAGATGAAAGTGTAAAGAGATCTTGGGGGAAAATAGCTGGAGAGGAGACTTTTAAAAATCAAACTCATCAGTTGACTCTTATTCCTTTTTTTTTAACATTTTAGCAACGTGTGTAAGGAGTTTTATTTATCAAGCCAGATCTCCCATTCTGTAAATACATTTCGAAAAAGAAGTAAGAGGAAAGTAGGTTCATAACCCTTCAGTAGTTTCCCCAAAGTTATTTAGCATTTTTGTCACTAGAAAAACACTTAATAATTTGAGAACATTTTCCAGCAACAATACATTGAACTGAAAGGAAACCATTGGGTCGGTGTGGAAATGCTTAGTTGCTTCTCCTATACTGAAGTTGTCTGTGCATACATAGAGAACTTATGACATATTCCCTTGTTATGTATACACTTTTTTTGTGCAACAATGCCAAAAAGTGATTACTTGGAGACTGAGAATTATGCTGACAGTCACCTGTCATTCACTGTCCTTTATTCCGACAACCTCAGGCATTCAGGCATGGATTTATGGGTTTTCCCCCCTTTTGCTTTATTTTTAAAGGGGTTGGGGGATGGGGGAGAATATCAGAGGATTCAGTCTTGAATAGACTTTTGTTTTGCTCTTTCTTTTACCTCTTGACTGTGTCAAATGCAGTGTGTCTCTCATGCAGTTTCTCTCTTTAGAGAGCCTCGGCTGGGCCAGCTAGTTAGTATTCAGAGACAAGGCAAAGAGGATAAAATTCTTCTCTCTGCTTGCTGAGACTGCAAATAAGCAATTAGACTAAAAGCAACGTATCGGAGAAAGAAGGCCATTGCAGACATCATTGTTGACTGGAACCTGCCAATATAACTTTAAAATTGTAAAAACTTCCTAGCAGGAAGAAATAGTCACTTAGAGACACATAAGTTGGTTAAGACACTAAGTCAGTATTCGTTACAGACATTTCTGCTTCGTAATGTACTCTGAACTGTAAGATTTTGCATTTAATCTTGTTTACTTATTGTAATGAGAAACAAATGGGTGAAATCAGCAATGGTGATAGAAAATTCAACCTTTTATTGTATTGCACGTTATGAGAATGTTTTCTAGATGGGTATGTTACTCCCATTTTCATTTGAGCTCACTTTAAAGGACTGTACTGGAAAGCTGAAGGTTACAGACTGTTTTATGCCTCACCAAGCAATAACATATAGCTCTGCTGAATAGCTGTATGAGAGGTTTACACAATATGTGCCAGCCATTTGCTGGGTATCAATGATGGTATGTGAAGTAATTCTTAAGACTCTTCTTCCTCCCTTTAACATAGAGATTTTATGCTGGGTGCTAGCAGTTGATGCACTTCCTATGCAATTACTGTGCAATCACACGCAGTTACTCTGTTACTAAACTGGGATTACCTAATTCCATTTTGTGCTAGACCAATCTCCAGTGAGCCCTCAAGATTGTCCAATTGCTGGGAAGTAGCAAGTAGACTTTCTCTTGATTTGATATATTTAATCCATCCCTTTTCCTCTTTCCACCCCCATCCTTCCAAACCACGTTTCCCAAAAGTTTAGAAATGCTAGCCTGATGAATTTATTTTTACATATTCTAAGGCAGGAAAAAGAAAGGAATCTGGATTATTGACATTCTTTACCGGAACTACAGTAGACTAGAGTTAGCAGAAAAAACTGCTAATCATCACAGTTTTCGTGTTGGAAGCAATTTGCCTATAATTAGTAAGTTGATAAATACCAACAAAATGGGTGCTAAAACGAACAACTCTTGTGCTGAGAGACATTTGACTCTACATTACACTTTGCATTTTTATATATGCAGCATTACATTTTGTTACAAAGAACTTTAGTGGCGGCTGAAGCACTCTAATCTGTCTTCTGAAGGAAAGCAGACATACATCTTAATGTAACAAGTTCTTTTATAAAACATATCTGTTTTTGCAAGGAGTAAGCAATGCAAGGATAAGAAAAGAAGTTGGTCTTTTATTTATTTTATATAAAGTGGTAACAAAAGATGGAAGATTTATTTTGCCAGATAATGAAATGCCATAGCATGTAACACTAAATGGTACCAGTTTCTTAGGGTATATTCTTCTTCATTGATAATATCAAATTCACATTTGTTTGTAGGTATGTTTTCTACATTTCATATGAAATGATTATTGTGTTAAATGTTTCAGTTCCATATAGAATCAAACTCGTGGCCATTTTTGTTCAATTTAAACAATGAAATTAGTACAGTGTACTAAAACGTCAGACAAACGTTTAATTCAAATAAACAAGATATGGTATACTGTACCTTTGAAATCAAATATGTCTGAAATGTTTTAATAAAAGCTTCTAGCTTTTGCAAGGGTCTAAATCACAATAGGTGCATTATACATAATAAAGGGATATGATAGCTTTATCAGTGGTATGCTGAAATTCTGACTTTCATAGTTATCAGAAAACATAATATCACAGTAAATTTAATCTATATGATCCGATAGAACAAAAGAGATTATCCTAAGAAAGAAATTGTAAGGGTATAAATAAATTTCTTTATGTGAATGTGGTTGGGAAAAAATACATCTTTCTAGTGCTTTTTAAAATGGTAACTGGTGTTTATAGACATAATTTTAGGAGCACCCTTATCTACAGCCACTTTATAGGTAGCTTGATTAGCACGTGGTTATCAGAGATCTTACAGTACCTTCATACTAGAGACCACGTGGTCAGTGGATTGATTGGTAATTATCAAGTATCTTCTAAGATAGCCTTTAAAATATATTCTTGTATTTTAATACATTTGATTAGGCTTTCTTCTCCTTTCCCTTTTATCAGTATACCTTTGGTATTCCTAGACACTGAATGAGATGGTAAAAAAGGACCACCAGCAAAATAAATGCATGTTTTTCTTCCCTTCTTCCGAATATTCTATAGTGGGTGGTAAAATACGTAAGCCATTTCAAAGTCATGTAAACCATCCCAAATATGTCAGGGAAAGAAGAAGAGACTGCAATTCATTAGCTGTCTGCAATGAATCAACATGAAAGAGAACATTTTCAAGGCCCAAGTAACTTTGTTTTCATTTACGGTTCATATCAATAATTTTATACCAGAAGCATCTTGCTTATTTGACATATAGTATATCTTTGATCAGTAACAGATTATTATGAAATAAAAAGGCAAAGATTTTGAGAAAGTATAAGTTGCAGTTATTTCTGAAGTAAATATTCCATTCCATTTATCATTTTTTTCTTTTTCTTCACATCAATCCTGGTTGAAACTTGGACTTCGATTCATTTGACATATGCTTTTAATGATGATTTATTTGTAAGATGGGATGAAAATTCATTTTGTACACGTAAATTTTTCATGGTATGCTATTTGATGAAAAACACAGTAATATTGTGACATTGAAATTTAATCTTGTAACTTCTTTTGAAAAGCCTTTCTCTTACTTGCTTTCCAAAATCAAGAACAATACATTCAAAGAGTCTGAGATTAAAGAGTGAAGCTATGCAACTTGGATCTGGTCAAATTTGCTGCCATTTTTTCACTAATATTATTTAAGTTATTGTCTTTTTCTTTCAACATGTAACTCCCTTTAAGAGATAGCAATATTTTGCAAGTGGCATATAACCTATCTTCATGGAATATTTATTCCTTTCTAAAGCAAAATTACATATAGTGAGCTGCGAGTGTCTTTCTTTGTGCTTGGTTTATTCCCAACCTTTTTTGCCATTCAAAAACAATGCTGACACATGCATGAAATGACAAATAGCATTAGTCTAATAAAGGAGTTAAACCTAACCCAAAGCACAGTCATATATTAAATTGTTTTTAAAACTACTGACCTAAGCACCTCTATGAGATGTTATTAGTAAAATATGAAGAAGAAGAAAAAAGACATTTGGAAGTGAGATGTGCTCTCCTTTGTAGCCTGTATAATTACTGATTCGCCATCATGTTTGCTTGTGATGCCTCTGTCAGATATTATTTCTTGTCTCTTTGGCAAAGGACAGGTTTTGAAGCCTTTTTTTTCCTGCATCTGGTGACTGCCGTCAAGGCTCAGACCAAGCCTCCCAACATGTCCAAAAAGCTTTTGGTAAAAAATATTAAAAAGCTTTTAAGCAGCCCCTCATATCCACTCACCAGGTCAACACATATGTTTTACCAAAAGAAAAAATTCTGACATTTCAGCATCAGCTTCAAACACCAGAACTGTAACTTAGTGACAATTTTTCATTAGGACCTGGTGTTGAATAACTCTTGCCCACTCCCCTACAGAATGAAATCTAATACAACTGTTATGTCATCTTCCCTAGTAAGTGATGATTTTCTAGAATTTGAGGATTTACAAGGCTTTTCTAAAAATGGCTGGCATTTCCAAGTAGAGCTTCACAACACACAGTAAGTCCATCCAGAGTAAGATGGAGGAAAAAGTTTAGTTTTCATCCCTTTACTTCTTCCTGAGAAGTTAAGTGAAAAGGTCATGGTAAAGCTTTTCATATCAGCAACAAAAAACGGGAAAAGAAATCATTGTAAAACATACAGTGATAGGACTATTTTCTACGTAGATCCAACTATGTGGAGAACTAGTCAATTAGGCCTCACAGTTACTTTTAATGAGGGTTGTTGAGGAATAAGTGGAAACATCTGTTAGCCATGAACCACCACAGTGGCCACACGAGAAAAAACAGTTCTCTCTTCTATTGATTGGGACTGGTCTTCACGGAACATTCTTATTAGTATGCTTAGAACAACCATGCAAATCTCTAAGCTAAATTAATTATTCTTGGCATTCCCAAGAGATAATCCCACAGTCATTTTTAACCAAAGGCAGGGAGCAGGGGAACCCTTTCTCTGTACATGTTTTATTATGGTTAGCAATGCCTAATTGTCCTACTGTATGTCGCCCTATTTCACCAGCTACAGTCTGAATTCATTCCCATCCTCTCCTTAAAAGTTTGAAACCCCCTAGTGACAGGAATATTAATGTGCCAACACTGTCATATCTATTTCAGCTCATACATATGCAATGTCTTTGTTTTCAAAGATTTATGTCAGACTTTGCTGAAGTGAGGTATTCTACCATTTTAGATAATAGCATGCCAAAGTGATGCTATCAGCCACATTCAGCACTCACTCAAGCAGACGGGAGGAGCACCCATTCCTTCATGGCTTAAACTCATAGAAACTGTTATTTATCCTTATTTGATGAGAAAATTTTTCAGGGGGAAATGGTGTATTTTTTGAAGAAGATTATGGCCATCCTGTGGATTATCTTTTAATTAAGAATGGATGATTTGTGCCCACTCTGCTGTAGCAAACATCTTGCTGCTAATGAAGTTTAAAAAGACCTACTTTATTTAATTACAGCTAATCACCAGGGTAAAATGTGGAATTTTCTTTGATCCTACATGTATTGTGATAATCCCTTTGGCAGATAGCATCTCCTCAAAATATTCTGAGGTTTTCAATCGGTCACATCTTAGCAAAGGTAGAACCATCTTACACTAAAAAATTTCTTTCATTCCTTCTGTAGTTGCCTATCCTGACATAAAAATTACATGAAATTTTCTTATAAGTTTTAGGTGGTCCTTTAGACAAAGAGTGTAGAAGTCTTCAAATATCTGAATCTTTCACTTCATCCAATATTCAGAATAGGGTTCTTTGTTCTTGTTCAATGATTCGATTAAATCAACATTATTGGACAATGTCAAAGTACCAGGCACTGTGCTGGGTACTAGGAAAACAAACATGAAGAGAACACAAGCCCACAATAAACCAACCTTTAGAGATGAATTGTGTTCACTTTCCATTACATTCAGTGCGTGTGGACATAAATAGGTAAATGTGCTTTAAACCCAGGGATTGCTTTGTCTTTGGTTTAAAACCAGGAATTGCTTTGTCTTTGATTTGGTTTGTTTCTAATGATCAGATTAGAATTTCTTTGCTTACTTGAGCCTTCTAGGATAAAGCAGGGCTCTCCTTTTGCTTTTGTTCCTCTCTTGTCTCTTCCCTTTAGAATCAAGTGCAGTATGTTATCCCCATTTTCTGGCTTTCTTCTTTCATGAATCTCAAAGAAAATTAATTTAAGCACTCATATATGTTAAGCCAGCCCTTATTCCAGGTGATATCTGCTTCTGATTTTTCATCTTTTTAAATACCAGATGTAATCATTTCTACAAATGTAATTACTAGAATGTAATTCTGTGGTATGCTTCCTAATATTTACTCTTTTGAATGTAAATTACGTTTTTTTTTTTCTGAAATACAAGCCCATCCCCCAAATTAGCGTGGTTTATGTCTTTATGCTCTAAGAGGTCATCTTGGTTTTTTTAATTACCTTTTTTTCCCTTTTCTATGATTTGTTCTATAACCTTCAGTCCATGTGATCCAGAAGATGTAGACTCATTAGATCTAAAGACACTGAAGGGAAGGTCCTACAGGCTCCTTGAGGGAGAGAAGAGCCACTGGGGGTGGAGAGCAGAGGGGACAGGAGAGACTTGCAGTGGGCAGAAGAGGGCACCAGCGTCTGAACAGAGCATAGATAGGCTGCTTTTATTTGAAAAACAAAACTTGCTTGGAAAATGACCACATCTAAACCAGTCAAAATGAATACAGGTTCACGAGTTTACAACTGGCTGATTTCAAGAACATAAAAATCAAAACCCAGACGTTCCCCAAAAATGAATTCTCACCAAGGCAAATAATTTCTTTTGAAGCTATATAAATAATTAAATCATTACTCTACCATTTTTCACTTAAAAAGAAGAAAAGAATCATCTGGGCAGAACTGTTTGCTTCACATCTCCAAATATTTCGTACTTTAACAAATTCGAGCTTCTGTGAATTCTTTTGGTTTCTCAGGAATTGAGCAGATTTAAAGTAGATTTGTTGTCAAATCAGTACACAGGTCTACCTGGCACCTAGGGTTCCTATCACACAACAATGAGAACTCTCTTCCCATCACCTGCGTTTGAATGCTTAAACACAGCCCACCCCTGCATACTCCACACTGTCCCACACCCAAGCAGTAATCGATCTGCCACTTTACCCAGAGCTCCCAGCATCCTAGTTGTAAGCAGTTAGACTTACAAAGTGATTCAGGTTGCAGGGAGCTCTTCAAAAGTGCAATTCATGTCTTTAAAAAAAAAATTAAACATTATAAAGTAGGAGAAGCAAAACAGAATTGGCGGTTAGTTCCTGTAATACACTAAACATCTGCAGTTTTGTCTCTCCACTGGGATGTGGGGTTGTGCTGAAGTCACATCCTGATAACATCTGCACATTACTGATAGCTTTTGCTTTATTCTTTATGGTCCGCTGATGAGAGATTCTTCAGCATCCCTTCAGTCATCAAGACCCCAGTTGGATTTCTTTGCTTGTGACAGCCTTAAAGGTGGTCTCATTTACATCTGAGAAAATGTCACAATATAGGAAGATATTTTCAGTTTGATGTTTCATCCCTTCCTTTTTTTATCCGGATGCTAGTTTTAGCTTTTCAAATGAATGTCGATCTCAAAATAGATTTTCCATGAAATATATTTTGTCTGATTTTTGAAACACCATGTCTACAGCAGAAGATTTTTTTCCCAAAAAGTTTTCAACAAGGAATGGCACCTCTGCTTCCACTTGCACTGCAACAACAGCTAAGATGCCACACTGTGGGCTAGCTGGTTTGACATCCAGGAACACAGAATGTACAACAATTTTAAAGGTCAAGTATCGACAGGATCTGAGCTGCTTTTATTTTGCTAATGACCCCAGTTACACTGGAGCTGAGTAAATAGTCAATAAACAATGGCATTAACATATATAGAAAAAGTGTTTACTTCACATTTCCAAGACAACTGGCAAGTCTCCTTCCCGCTCCAGAAAGGCTTTGAGATCCTAGAAGTTTTAAAAGATGGGACCATTAAAAGTAATATAGTGTATTTTTTGTAAATAATCTTAGGATACCTGAAAGGATTAGTTATATTGCTGAATACATCTTTATAAATGCAGCAAGCCAGTGATTAATGGCAATACATAAGATAACTTTAAAGAGCCCCATTACCCATAAATTTCAAAAGGATTATTTCATTCTGAGTTTTAATTTTCTTGACCAAAATTTCTCTTTGCCGACCAGGAATTCACAGAGTTGACTAAGCTGTTTAACTGACATCCTTTTTAAGAGCTGATATCATTACGCAGCTCTTTTTTTTTCTTATTTCAAAATATTTGGAGTGTCTTTTAATAAATCACTGATTTCTAATCTAATTCTGTTGCGGCTAGAGAATATATACTTCGTAAGATATACTTTTGTTTTTTATTCATTGAGACTTATTTTTTGGTCTATCCTATTGCCTACCTTGGAGAACTTCCTGAATAAACTTGAAAAGAATGTGTATTCTGTAGTGTTTGGTGGAGTGTTCTATAAATACTATTTAGCCCAAGAGTGTTTATAGTACTGTTCAAATTCTTTGTATTCTTATTGATATCTCTGTCTATATGTTCTATCAATTATTGAGAGCGGAGTATTAAAAAATGTCCAATTTTGATTGTGAATTTGACATCTTCGCTTCACGGATTTTAAGCCTCTTTTTATTAAGTGAATACACATTTAAGATATGTCTTCCTGATGAATTGACCCTTTTAGCATTTTGAAATGCCCTCTATTTCTGGCAGTACTCCTCCTCTTGAGGTCTACTTTGTCTGATATTAATATAACCACACAGCTAGGAAACACAGGTTTTATTTTTAAGTGTCTGGCTACATTTGTGGGTCAAATATTTAGAAAGAGTGCATTCAGCTTATCTGTCATCTTGTGTTCCCATAAAGATCAACCACAGGGGCTAGCTTACCCTTTCTTATGGGTAAGCCGCAGCCTTCCGAAACTAGAGCAACGAGGGAAGGAGACAATAAACCATGTGAAAAATGAGTGAGGATGTAATATGAAATAAACCAGGACATAATTTTATGACTTAGAAAACCCATATCTGTAATTTTAAAATTATTTTAGTATTTCCTGAAATTTTGAACTCAGTTATGAGCTGTTACGGGTTGAATAGTATCCTCCCAAAATTCATGCCCATCCAGAACCTCCGAATGTGACCTTATTTGGAAATATGTGTTTATATATATTTTTTGTTGTTAGAATTGATCAAAAATACAATACTTTCTGATTTTTCCTCACTCCCTTAGTTAACACTCTTCTTGTCTCTGAACTCACACAGAGAAATATATTTATGGATTCTTAAAAAATACTACTATGCAATGTGTACATACGCTTATAGTAATTCCACTTCAAGTTTGTCCAAAGACATATATTAAGGGTCCTTGATAAATGTAAGGGAGAAAGCATAAAGTTATAATCTGAGCAAATAAATGCAAGTCAATTCTAATTTTGTAGGGGAAAGTCATGATTGTAGCATTTGCCAATTGCTGTAGCGTAAATACTCCCATCGTGACTGATGTCAAGCTACTGCATCATAACGTCACTAAACACAGTTGGGGAGAGATGTGGAGTAATACATAATTTTATCTTATTTGAACCATACAGATACGTGTGACCTCAAATGCATAGATAATAGTAAAGTAAGTATGAAGTGAATAGTTCTGAGTATTTATTACCTTTACTTGCATATAAATTATTTAATTCTAAGTTTACATAATTCTATTTCTAATTATGATTGTATATAAAAACTGACTTACAAAAATCCTGAAACCTTAGCAATTGGCTCTCACAAGCCAATACAATCTGGCTACAGGACAGCACTACTTATTCACCTAGTTTGTACAGTGATTTTCTCCTTTTGGTTTCCTTTTTTTTTCCTCCTATGAAGCCATCTCACGTAGCTTTCAGACTACATGAAGATGCTTGACTCCAAACACTCAGAATATTTATCACTATTAATAGGATAAATTCTGAACTTTAGACAGTCTGCCATTCAGGAATTTCGATCTAGACCTTCTAAATATTTCTCACTACTCAACTTCATGTTATAATTTACCCTACCCGCACTTAAATTCTCAGTTTTCAGGACACTTTCTATATTCTTATGCTGTACTTTTTGCCTAAGATTTCTTTCTCCCCAAATCCAATACATACCACAAGATCAATTAAAAAATTAAATGCTGTGTGAATTTTCCCCTTTCCCTCTAGCTAGAAATCACTTATCTCTTAGCTTCCTCTCATATAACACTTTACCTGTGCCTCGTGCCTCATTACAGCATTTATTTTCTACCTTGTATGCAATATAATTTTATTGCATGTATATTATGTGTAAGGGAATATTTTTATTACTGGGAATATTGAAGGAAATACAGACTCTCTGTTCCAACGACACAGTTTAGAGAGGAAGATAGCAAATCCACAATTGTAGTAGACTATGTTAAGTGCTATAGCAAAAGAATGCGCCTTATGCTGAGAAAGCCAAGCAGAGAAACGGGGGAAAATTATGAGGCTGAGAAAATATTTTCTGCTTCATGTCCTGAGGGAAGATAGTATATGTGATGCATAGATGTAGCAGAACTGAAGGGTACATGGAGGGAAGAGGCAAGAACTGAGGTGCAGAGGCTAGGCAGAAACGTTTTATGACAAGAAGCTTGAGCTTCATTCTGTAGGAAATTTTAAAAGTATTCTCCAAAATAAAACAATTGAATAGTTATAGATTTGCACCATGTAATAAATATCATATTATTGTAGCAAGAGTATTTAAATTACTCTCTGTGTCTTCTAGGGCAAGACTGCTCAGCCTTTATTACCTGCTTATGTTTCATGTACACCCAAGTTATCATTTCCCATGTTTCTCATTGACTCCACTGATTGATGACTTCACGCATCTCACAGAGCACTGTATGGACCCTGGCACAACTAATTAGTTTAACAATACCATCAGGGGCATCGGACTGTGATACCCCTCCCATTACCATACAGATACCACATGGAGTTAGCTGTCTTTGGATGAAATGGGGGTTTAGCCACAGTTGTGTTTGGAAAAGGCTATGAAAAGATAAATGGATTATCACTAGTTACTGTCACTAGTGATAGAGTGAGAATTCTGTTCACTGTACATACCTCTCACACATTACTAGATGAATTCATGGCAGAAACTAGAATAAAAAAGTGGAATTCTTTCTACTAAGCCCATCCAAGACTATTTTAATTCAACTATTAATAATACTTCATCAAAAATTAAACATTGGAAACAGATACAAAACTAGATAGGATGTTGGGCCAACAGGAATAAATTGGAACTGTTTCAGGGAAACTGGGAGGTATCATCACCCAACTACTAAGTCTTACTCCAGTGGCCAAATAAATGGATTTGAATTCCCAAATTACATATTGTTTTCAGACTATGTGTGGGCCCACATTTTATTAATGTGTGATATTGCTGGCAGTTTTTAGATTTTAATTTTCTGTTCCAAATTCCAAGATGTCCTCTTTGTATCTTTATATTTTTATCTCTAATGAGAGCAACTTGCCAACATTCACCACAGTCTTTACTATAGATTCAAAAACGGTATTCATTTTTACATGCTAAAGAATCCTAGAGAAGGTACAGATTTTGGAGGGAAGATGATCTCAGTCTTGAGCATATCAAAAGTGAGGTGCCTAATAGACATGCATGGGAAATTAAGTAAGAAATTGGATAGGTGGATCTGGAGCTCAGGAGAGAGCTCTATGCTGAAAATAGATTTGGAAATCATCAACTTATAAGAGGTTATCTGAAAACAGGGGTGTAAGTAGCATGCTTGCAGGGAGAGTAAATAGTCAGAGGGCTCAAGTGCAGTACCCTGAGAAACAATGTATATTTATATACATATCTAAAGGCCCTGGGACTGCAGGATCCATTTTTGCTTGATGTAAACACTTCTTGAGTTATGTGCTGAGGCTGTAATAAACATCGCCCTCAGAACTGCTCTCTCTAGGTGTGCCCCCAGCAGCCATATTTTTCCACATAATCTCACTCTTGGCCATGAGGGCCAAGCCAAGTCTTATGGCTGGGCATTCACTTTGAGCCAGTTGGAATCACACATGGTGAGGAAGTATAACTGGACTATAATATCTAAACTCCAGGATGGTAGAGCAGCCATAGTCTCTCTCTAGTGAGTATGGGGACACATGAACGCAAAGGCAAAGAGATAAGACATGGAAATTGACCACTTTCTGGGTTTCCTGGTACAAACATTTCTGCCCTTGATTCAGCCCTTAGTTTATGCTGCAATTGTTAATCAAGTACTTCCATGTGCCAAGCACTGGGTTAGTAGGCATGGCCACAGTGATAAGAGAATAAGTTCCATGACCCCTTGGAACATCCCTTGGTATATTCCCTTTCTTAGAATTCTGTATCTCCTTAAACTAAGTCTCCTCTTGATTCAATGGTAGCCTCGGCTGGTTTTTATTGATACAAACCAAAAAGCCTGAGCCTTTATATGGCTAGTATTTGTGTCCTCCACAGAGCAAACCATGGTATCTTAATATATTACCTGTCTCTGATGTGCAATAAATGTTTGCACAATTAATCATAGAATTAATAAATTAATTGCTATCTAGTTTCAATAATCCTATTAATTCCCACCATAAGTCTAGTGTTAGCTTCTAGGAGCAAAGCATCTTGTGGCAAAAATGTTGCTTCCCTCAAACATTCTGCCATGAGTCTAACCTACTTTAATCAGAGCCTTCTAGCTTGTTTACTTCAAAAAGAACAAAATCCTTTAAGCAGAGTTCTGAAAAGCAGACTGACATCAAGCTTATTTGCATGTTTGAAGTAGGCATTTCGTGCACGTGGCTCTGCTTAGATTCCTATGAGAAAGCCATATTCCATTTCTTGCCATATTAATTTATTGTTAGCCATCTTTAAGGATAGCTTTATGCCACTTATTTTTATCTCACTTATTGAACAGTTACATAGCTGAAAACATGTTATCCTGGGAAGAGTTAAATCACAGGTGATTATGATGTTTAGTCATCCATTTACTGTTGCAAAACATCCCCTCTGACCCAAAGCCCTGAGGCAAAGAGTGACATGAACACAAAATATACAGAAGAAACAATAGAGTGTAGCTCTTACTGTTACACTTAGCACTGGACAACAAAATTTTCCATGAGCATCCATGGAATGAGATTAGAATCCTGGTACTATCAATCTCTGTCTCCGTAACTTTTGCAAGTTAGTAAAACTCCTAACCCTCCATCCTCAAACTTGTCTCCTAGGGTTGCTGTGAGGATTCAATAATGCAATCCAAGTAGCTTGTTTAGCCGAATACTTTGTTCAAAAAATGTTATCTAGTATTATTTTTATTGCTATGAAATTTGTTTGCCCTAAGAGGCAAAGTCAAGGTAAGAGCAGAAAATGATGTATGAAGGTAGCTATTCAAAGATCCTCGGTCGTGGTAACCACAGGCCAGATCCCACGCTTCAACTTGCGACACCCTCAGACTCCACACAACGTGGAAGGCTGCTTCACATCTGTGCATTCAGGTTTCAAAATGTAAGTTGAATGTATCTATTGTCTCTCCTCCACAGAATATGTAGTGTGATATTATTCTTCCAACATAATCACACTGCTGGTTAATTTTCTAGAGATTATGTTCTTTGAACCCTAGGTCCTAAGAGTGGACTTGAATTGGACTGAATTCTACCTTCAGTCTGGCAATGAGAAGATGAGGGAATCTGTGAAGTTTTGGGTGTTCTCTTCGAGGTTCCCAGCCTTCCATTTATGTTCCTCTTTCCTCGCCTCAATGGTAATTCCACCCACATATGCAGAAGCATTGATTTTTCAAAGTTTCTTTCTACTATCTTTCCCCCTACACATGCTCATCAAAAAAGGAAGAGATCTAATGTCTGCCATTTATAGTTGCTAACTGATTGATTGACTGATGACACTTTAGTGTGAATGAGTTTCTGCAAATGCCTAACCATAGTCAGGCCTGTGTATTTTAAGCCTTTTCTCTCAAATTATGGAATGAAAGACTGTATCCCCATTAAAGTAATTAAGGCATCTGTAGGAAGAAAGGCAAGAATGCTTCTGCGAGGTAAGGCCTACACTAAAGGTAAATCTGCTTGATTCCTTTTAGGATAATTGTACATATGTTCAGAAGGGACATGAGGCCTCTCCTTGAAATGGCCTCTTAATCATTTAAGGGTAATGGATTCAAAACGGTCTTTCAGAGGCCTGTTCCTGGGTGCCCTGTTGCTACTGTTTCTTGACTTCTCCGTAGGCCTGGAGCCGTCCTTTCCAGGACAAGTGTATTTGTCAGAATCTATTCTACAGAGGCTTCACTTGATTCCAGATCAGACCAGACAATGAGAGCAGAGGGCAAGCTCACTAGAGCATAGTAGGTGGTCAGAAGGAGGAGCCAGAGGTGGGCTATGGTGTGAGTTAAGACTAGCAGTCAGCGTGAGAATCACGCTCAGAAGATGCTGAGTGGAGATTCTAGCTCTCTGGATTAATGAATAAGATGCTCAAGGAGCCTGGAGCAGACAGACAGAGATCCAAGTCATCAGCAGAAGAAAATGGAGACAAAATCTTTAAAATCAAGGTCTCAGGAAAAGCTGCGGTCTTTGGGAAGAACATGGCAGAATGAAAGTGCTGGTTTGGGAAGCAAGACTAGATGAGTAACCAAGATTCCAGTCCCTGGAAATCATTACCACGTTGGATTGAGGCAAAAGGGTCCCACGCTCTGTGTCTTAGACAACTCTTCTGGGCTCTTCCTGCAGCCCGCTACTCTCCAGGCAGTGAGGAAGACATGTTGCTAAGAAGACACGCCCGCTTGGATCCTGAGCCCATCCCTCTACACTCTGCTCTAATGGCCCTGAGCTTGCTTCCGGGGCCTGAAGAGGCCCTTTCCTTGTCCATTCTTTCAGTAACTGACAGCACCGCCTGCGTGGGTACAGTTCTGAGCTGTGGCTATGAGGTGGCTTTTGGGGAAGATGGACAGAACTTGAATGTGGACATGTGGCTATAACATCCACCCACGTGCACGCAAGATCCTTCAAAGTGCAGAATAAAGCTGGAACTGGGAAGAGAAGAGGGAATGGCCAGGGGGCTTCCAGTGGGGTTTCTGGCCTGGTGCTCCTTAAACTTCCCTGAGCAAAAAACTTGACCCCCAAAAGCCCGTGAGATCTTCTTGAACTTCCAGGTAAGAATTAAGAGGTTACAGGTCACAAGGTTAGTAGACTCCAAAAGGTAAAGAATTAATCATTTCACGACTCTTCCCTTTCATACTTGAAGGATAAGTCCCCTACTCACCTTCTCTTCTAATTATATCCTTTCTCAAAAAGAATAATCAGAATTCTCAAATGCGTAGGGTTTTACTTGTTTACTTAGTGCTTCATGTTTTAAAAAAATTCCAATTTTGGAATTACAAAATCAAATACCTAAAGGCCCAGGAGTGGGAAGAACCTGTGGTAGCTTCAGGGTACAGGAACCACCCACTGGCATTTACAGTGAAGAAAAAAAAGTGAATAGGAAGAAATTAGATGCACTACTTTACCATCTCTAAATAAAACTTCCTCCCCTTCTTGACTTCATAGAATATATCCCTATGCTCTTTTTGGTATTTCTGGAAATAAAGTTTCTGTCCAAAGAGTGTGTTATTGGAACACACACTTTTATTAATTAGCATAACGTATTATTTGAGTTCTTAGCTTGTGCTTCTCATTACTAAATCTACTACAAGAAGAATCTATTTTTAATAAGAATATTGTTCATAATCCTATCTCTGTGAGATACTTTGCTCCATATGTCCTAGAATTAATTAGTCTGGTTAAAACACACGCATGCACGCGCACACACACACTTCCTTGCTTTGATATAAATGCTTTTTCTCACAACTACATGAACATTTTGAAATCACACAAGAGACGTTTAATACATAACGTTGGTCACTTAGAAAGCTGATTCTTAGAGAAAATATGGAGAGTACAATTGTTAAATAATGAAAACCAAAATTCAAACAACCAAATCAGAATGGATACAACAAAATTAGTGTTGCCGATTTCAAATTAGTTACTTTAGGAAGACAGACATTTATTCCACTACTCAGTATATTTTTGGAAGTCCTCTTTGGTGAATTTTTGGGTACCATTGGTCCAAATCCTTTGAAATATTCTTGGTGGTGGTGAATCTTCATCAATTGAGGTCAAATTGTATTTTTAGAGAGAGCATAAAGCCAATCAAAGCCAAGTCTACTGAATGAGGTAAGTGATCACGCTGAGTCGTTCCACTTCTGATCAGAATCAAAGCCATATATAAACCCCTGAGTGGTGTGTTTATGTGGCTTTATGAAGTTTCTACTGACAATGAAGACAATTTTAGATGAAAGTTACAAATATGCTGAGTATCGTTCGAATGTGTGGTTATGATTCCTAAGACAATGATTTTTGAACAAAAATTAAATTGGGGTATATAGCTTTTAATGTACTTTTTTTTTAAGTAGAAGGATATTAGCTTTTGTTCTCACACTATACATCAAAATTATTTCTAGGTGAATTAAAATATCCTTTTAAAATTAAACAATAAAAATCTAGAAGAAATTACAGGCAATTAGCTAACATCATAACAACAAAGTGAGAACCTTTAAGGAATATATTGATATTGATACAATTGATGGTTTAAAAAATGTATCAGAAAAAAAGCATTTAGAAGATTAAAAAACAATATGTGGAATAAAGAGACTTAGTAAATTTGCACGTTTTTGAAATGAAAAAATTAAATTGTTATACTCAGTAAAAGGAAAGAACTACTCTCCTAGTCTATGGAAGTATAAATTGGCATGATTTTCCTCTAGGGCAAGCAAATTGGTGCTCTGTAAGAAATGCCTGGAAAACGTGCGCTCTTTGACATAGTAAGTTAATTTTTAAGAATGTATCAGAAGGAAGTTATGAATGTGCACAAAGACTTACATTCAAGTAAGTTCTTGATACTAGTGAAGGAAAAGAAAACCTGATGCCCAGCTACAGAGGATTAAATTAGTAAATTTTGGTATTTCCATATAATAGAATAATTAAAGACAGGAAAATGTTTATAATATACAGTTTGTCAAACAATAACACAACTGCAGCCATTTTACTTCTTTGGACAGACATTTAATCTATTTTCAAATACTCTTAATAATTTAATGAGGAACAGACCTTTGGCACTGCGTGTGTATGTGTCTCACATTGTTACTTTTGAAGCACTCCTTTGCTGGCTATGTTGTAAGAGCTATTCTTTCTGGATGAAGCGTTGTTTCCATTCATGGACATTTTCTCACAGCAACGCCATACAATCTGGTCCACCTAAGAGATGAAGATGTATGGGAACCTCCTTTGCTGCCCGCACAGAGTTGCCTTCTTTGGTGGGCACATTGTACTGATTTACTTTTTCCTCCTGAGAGATGAGGTTTCTACTTTCTGAGACATTCAGAGTAGGTGATTTAAAGCTTGTGATTATCACTTCAGGGTTGAGTCTGTTTTTAATGACAATTTAAATCAGAGAGAACAACACTGTTCAATCTCCTGATATCCTTTCTATACCAGATGACCACTTAAACCCTATCTTCCTGCATTTCTTTGCAACTTTTCACATGTGTTTTCTTTTAGTTAAAGCTAAGAATATGATTTGGATTATTCATTTATTTCAGTGTGTTAAAACTTGAGCTCCTTCATCATATTTCAGGTTTGTTTAATAGCTTATAGGGGTTAAAATACCATCAACGAAGTAACCAATCCTGCATTCAGCTACATAGCAGAGGGCATTTTCTCAGTACTTGCAAAGAAAATACCCAAAAGAAGATCTTTTAGAAATGTTGGTGTGTCCCAATTAGAACAAAGGATTTTTTAATCTGAAAAGAGGCTATTGATAAAAGGGTGATACTGAAAAATAGGGGATTTTTTAAAGTTCTATTAAAAAGTCACATTTTAATGGCTTCTCACAAATACTGATAAAATAATTTTAATCACCAGATGTATATTGTGGACTCAAGACGAGATAAAACATATGCCATGTCTGATTTACTTACTAACGCCCTAGAAAATTAAAGAAATTATTTAGAATTTTATTCATATGAATAACGTTCTATCTAAGCTATAAGTATAATATGGTTATATTTCTCATTTGGTGAAAGGTGATTTCAGAAGAGCAGTATAGAAGCGAGGGTTAAAATCATGGACTTCAGAGTCAGACATATCCCACTGAAGCCATGGTCCCACCGCAGGCTACCTGTCACCTTGGGCAAACAGTACCAAAGGCATACCTTGAAAGTTATAAGATATGCATTATAAATGAAATAAAATCATATATGAGGGACTTTGTGGAGTTCTTGGCTCATAGTAAGTACTAAATAAACAGTAGTTGCCATTATCATTGCTAACACCGGTTTTGACGCTCGTTAAATTTCATGTTGTTCTCTCCCTAATTGCCTCCTCACGAAGTTAGGTTGCCTCTTCCAGATCCATTTCAATTTTAACTTTTTTCCTAAGACTTCCTTGATTTTTCTGGCTTTTATTGATCTAATTGTTTCATGACTGATTCTTACCCCTTAACACAGATGCCTCCTATTTTCTGAATTCCTTAAAATTTTATTTATTATATCAATGTTCTAGTTATTTATTGCTATATAACAAACCCTCAAACTTAGTTTAAAACAACAACCATCTTATTATGTCTCCTGATTTTTGTGGGTCAGGAATTTGGACAGGTGTTGGCCAGGTGATTCTTCTATTTTGCAGGGCACTGACAAAGTAACTGGTGGTATTCAGCTGGTAGCTGGACTGGTATGGAGGCTCAAAGATGTCTTTCCTCACATTCTGGTGCCTTGGTGGGGGTTGGTGGGAAAATTGGGCTCAGTAGGTGTGCTAATCCCTACATGAGGTGTATGCGTCTTTATCCAGCATGGTGGGCTCATGGTAATTGCTGGACTTCTTACATGTCAGCTCAGGCCGCCAAGCTCATGGCTTTAAATGACTAAGAAGTCATGTAGCATCACCATTATTGGTTGAAGCAGTCACAAGCCTACCCAGATTCATGGGCAGGGGACATAGATCCACCTTTAATGGCAGGAATGTCAAACAGTTTGCGACCATGGTTTAAAACTGCCAAAAACTCCTCTGACACAAAGAGTCTTTTGAGAGTAGAGACTATGTCCTGGTCATATTTACATCACCAGCAATGTCTTATAGGTCAGGAAATATTCAATAAATAAAAATAACTATGAACTATAAACTTCTTTTAAAATTTGATTAAGAGCATGGCTTTTATGTCATATTCTGTATAAAGAAAAATCAAACTAATTATTTTGATGTTTTTCATATCAGAATCTAGCCTTGCTGAATTTTACTACCATGAAACCATGACCACATTGAACATTTCCTTATTACTGTCCCCTAATCCTTATCAATTTCTGCCTCAATCTCCCTTCTTTCTCTCTCTCTCCTGTGTGTGTGTGTGTGTGTGTGTGTGTGTGTGTGTGTGTGTGTGTAAGATTTGAAGTCAGATATATGGTGTTTTCTATCAATAATACTGTGTGAGTCACTTCTTTTCTTCAGAGCTAAATTTCATATTTTTAATAATAATAATATTAACAATAATATTAAATTAGATAATATTTAAAGTTTCACACACTCTAAAACTCTGCATCTGTGGGTTTACTCTTGTTATAATAACCATGGGAGAGCAGCATGGAGTGGGAAAAAGAGCACTGCTATGGGAGATAATAGGACGTGGAGTTTTGTTCCAGAGCTGCTGCCTGCTAGTGGTGTAATTCTGGAGGATAATAATTTCTCTACTAAGTTCCCAAGATTGGGGTGAATCCAGTGAGATAATGTATACAAAATATCTTGATCAACTATAAAGGATTGCATGTCATGATTGTAAAACATTTCTCTGCCCTCCTAAAGGGCTGGAGTGGAAGGCCCCTACAGGATTCTAGACAGGATCTGTCCTTATACTAAACACAACTTTGGAGCACTGCTGTGAACAGGCATCTATGCTGGAATATCTACAGCTCCAGATCCTGCTACTAAGCCCAGCCCATGTAAATATCACCCTCTTTCCTTACTTGGAGGCTGCACTTCTAATCATTGAAAACATGTATATCGTCAGAGAAAGGCGTTGAGAATTCAACCGCTGAGCCAGTATAGAGAAGTTATTCATTACCGGGTTCAACCCAAGGTCAAAAACAAGAAACCTCAACCATTAAGCAAAATGGTGACAGGCGTGGTAGTGATGACCCAGAGTGAATATATTGCTCTTGGGAAACAAGGACAGGAATACAGCAGGCCTGGAAAAGTTTGCCAAGTCAAAGTCAGAAACAAGCAGGCCATAGTCCCGAGGTGTATATGAAGCAGCACGTTCCAGATGGAGTAGAGGAGGACAGCAAAAGGGAGGCCAGCCACCAACAGGAGAGGCTATGGAAATCCTCAGTGTCTGACTGTGTCTTCAGGGTTCGTTTCTTTCCTCCAAAACTCCCTCTTCCCCATAGTCAAGACACCCTCACCTCGACAAATCCCATGAAGACATAGAAAGGGCTATATTCTCCTTCCTGCTGCAGAAGGCAGTTTGTCTTGGCCTCCCAGGCTCAGAGTCGACTGCGCTTACTTCTTGAAATCCATCTCTTCAGCCAGCTTCAGCCTCACTACTTTTTTAGACATATTACACTCTAACTTTTCCATTGGAAGGATGCTGAATTCAGCATTTAAATGCTAGAATTTGTTAGAAGTTAGTACTTGTGTTCCCTGCAATGATAATTGTTTCCTAACTTATTTATTTAATTTGTCTAAGCTAAACAGAAGACATCACTATATCAACGCAATATTTAAAATGCATAGATCTATACCTAGTGCCTGGGTATAAATGGAACTGTAATGGTTCTGGTTGTGGAGCTATAATGCATGGTAACGTATGACAAGAGAGAAAGGAATGGCCGATTTCTGCTTTCTATTGTCCTTAGAGGTGGCTACAGAAACACACACCCAGATATGAAAGTCAAGAAGGGGTCATGCTCCGCTTTGCCTTTGTTTATGACACATTTTTGCAGCCCCATTTTTGGCCTGCCGCTGCCAAGGACTCTCACACAGCTCAGGGTGTCTGGGAAATGCCTGTTTCATTAAGGCTCCTGAACCCTATCATGTTACACTTCAGAAGTAGTGACCAGCTTACTTAAAACAAAGAAGCTTTGACCTTTCTCCCCTTCTGAAACCAAAAACAGATGAAGTTAAAGTGACTCATTTCCGGCTTTAAATATGCTCTAAGAAACATTTTCTCAAGTAGTTTTGGGCCTCAGGTTTTTTTGGTTTTTTGGTTGTGTTTTTGCTTTAGTTTTATTTCATATCTTTACATAAATATCTCCTTCCCTTTTTGTCAAGGACAACATATTTATTACTTATATTCATGGTGCAGCTCACTACCCTTTTTCCTTCTAGATTTCTTACTTTCTTCCCTTTTTTTTTTTTTTTTTTTTAATCTGTGTTGTTTATAACCATGACCCTTGATCCTCCAAGTCTTAAAACAGCTTGGCTTTCAGCAGCTAAATCTGACAAGGTCAGCATTTTTCTGTTTATTCTGAGAATACTATTTACCCTCTGGGGTTTTTAAAAGCAATTCTGTAAAACATCACTTGGAAAAAGTTTGTAGCATTCATAGAGACTTCCATAAAGTCAGATCACAATAAACAACAACACTTCCTCTGATTTTTGAACCCTGGGACAATCATCACTATCGGAGTATTTGGTGCCTAAGTAGCTGCTAACCAAAAATTTTTAAATAAAATTATAGGTTTAAAATAATCTAAATTATCTAAATATTTATTTCACTTCAGTAGGATGAGCTTGCCAACTTGAATCAAAAAACCAATCAGACAATTCTTCTGTCTTGTTCTTCAGAAAATATTTCCATTCGAAATTGCATAATACAGTATATTAGTTATTTTGTTATGAATTAGAATAAGGAGAGAAGGCAGACCTTTTCGGTAGTCAAGCCATAGAACAAATCTACTTTTGATCAGTATGTAAGTTGTGAGTCAGCTGGGGATCATAACTTGTGTTTAAGGAGACAAAAGCTGTTTCTGAACTGGTGAAATTGAGAATGTTATTTGAAAAGAGACTTACGTATTTGTCAAAGATTCAAAGATAATCCGCCAGGCCTGGATACAGTTCTCCATTCACTGGAGTGACTGCCAATGCCTCTGCTTCAGCATGAACACCTCAGAGCCCAACAGCCCTTGGGATCAAACTGAAAACATTACTTCCTAGCTGTACAGTTTCATCACAGAACGTGTCTCTGCTACACACGGAATTCCCCTTCAAGAGGCTTGACAGTGAATCCAAAGTATGTAATGTGTTCAAATCTCATTAAGAAGTTCATTCACTAGACTATGAGAAGAAAACATTTAACTCTAGCAAATGTGCTGCTAGTTCAGAATGCACTACTTTAGCAAATAGACATCTTTTTGGTGGTGGATGAGGGTTGGAGAGGGGGTGAGGGGACACTTATGCCATTGGGAACACTTAGTGGTTTCTTCTGGAAGAGTAAGGATGCTCGATTCTCTGGATCAGAAGAATCAAGGATCAGGTGCCTGGGAGGATATCCTGGGAGGATAAACACTGCTAAGTTTGCATTCATTCCTTTAGCTCTAACTGTACATTAATCTAATAAGATGGTCTAATAAAATAATGCATTTTTCAAATGCTTAGCTAGCCCTTCAGGAGGGGTGGGCATTTTTATTATTAACAAGGAGTGCATCATGAAAAAATTGGTGAGTAAAGGAAGCTGGCGCTGTAGGCTGCTCTGGCCTCCAGGGGTCGCCCTTCCCTTTAATGACTGTACAACAATAGTCTGAGACCCCACCCAGAGGGACTTGGGTCTTTTAGCAGTTTCTTGTGCCCTGGTAACTCTGAGAATCCCAGACATTGCTTACATGTTACAGAATGTGTGCTCGTTTACACTTTCCCCCTCAGCCAGCCATCTGTCTCTGTCTGCTGCCACACCCTCCTGCCGGCGACCTCTTCCTGCCGGAGTCTGACTTCTCAAACGCTCTTTCTGCTCCCCTCGTGCCATTTTGTGCTAAGTATGGATGTGGGCCTGTCTCATTACTCCCCACAGCCTGCAGCGGGCTGAGGTATTTTACAGAACTTTCCGAGGCTTAGGGAGAGCAGAAAGAAACAGAAAAGAAATACAAGACAGGACACTAGATTTGTAGGACTCCTCTCAGAATGTGTACACCTTCCCAAGGGGTTTCCTGCTAAATGTCTTTCTCCTTTACACACACACACACACACACACACACACACACACACACACACACACACACCTTACACTATGTTGCACTGACCAGCTTCCTTCTCCCTCATCTGGAATCAAGACCCTGACCTCCTCTGTGACTGCCACATAGAGGAACATTCATATTCCTAACAGGAAATCTGATGTGACATGCAAAGAATATAACACTTTATATTAGCATATATGCCAGCTTCTATCTGCAATGTCTCAAGCTTTCTCATCAGAATAAAATCTTTGCTTTACCTTATTTTAATCAAGATATGGAGGGGCAGGTGGGGGAAAGCTGTGCAATTTAAAAGGCAGCAAGATCCTTTCTGACCCGCCTCCTAGAGAAATGCAAATGAAAACAAAAATAAACAAATGGGACCTGATGAAACTTCAAAGCTTTTGCACAGCAAAGGAAACCATAAACAAGACCAAAAGACAACCCTCAGAATGGGAGAAAATATTTGCAAATGAAGCAACTGACAAAGGATTAATCTCCAAAATATACAAGCAGCTCAATATCAAAAAAAGAAACAGCCCAATCCAAAAATGGGCAGAAGACCTAAACAGACATTTCTCCAAAGAAGATATACAGATTACAAACAAACACATGAAAGGATGCTCAACATCACTAATCATTAGAGAAATGCAAATCAAAACTACAATGAGTTATCATCTCACACCAGTCAGAATGGCCATCATCAAAAAAATCTAGAAACAATAAATGCTGGAGAGGGTGTGGAGAAAAGGGAACCCTCCTGCACTGTTGGTGGGAATGTGAATTGATACAGCCACTATGGAGAACAGTATGGAGTTTCCTTAAAAAACTACAAACAGAACTACCACATGACCCAGCAATCCTACTACTGGGTATATACCCTGAGAAAACCATAATTCAAAAAGAGTCATGTACCACAATGTTCATTGCAGCTCTATTTACAATAGCCAGGACATGGAAGCAACCTACGTGTCCATCAACAGATGAATGGATAAAGAAGATGTGGCACATATATACAATGGAATATTACTCAGCCATCAAAGAAATGAAATTGAGTTATTTGTAGTGAGGTGGATGGACCTAGAGTCTGTCATACAGAGTGAAGTAAGTCAGAAAGAGAAAAACAAATACCGTATGCTAACACATATATATGGAATTTAAGAAAAAAAAATGTTATGAAGAACCTAGGGGTAAGACGGGAATAAAGACACAGACCTACTAGATAATGGACTTGAGGATATGGGGAGGGTGGAGGGTAAGCTGTGACAAAGTAAGAGTGGCATGGACATATATACACTACCAAACGTAAAACAGATAGCTAGTGGGAAGCAGCCGCATAGCACAGGGAGATCAGCTCGGTGGTTGTGACTACCTAGAGGGGTGGGATAGGGAGGGTGGGGAGGCAGGGAGACGCAAGAGGGAAGAAATATGGGAACATATGTATATGTATAACTGATTCACTTTGTTATAAAGCAGAAACTAACACACCATTGTAAAGCGATTATATTCCAATAAAGATGTTAAATAAATAAATAAATAAAGGCAAGATGAGAGTAGCATTAACATATATACACTACTAAATGTAAAATAGATAGCTAGTGGGAAGCAGCCGCATCGCACAGGGAGATCAGCTTGGTGCTGTGTGACCACCTAGAGGGGTGGGATAGGGAGGTTGGGAGGTAGACGCGAGAGGGAGGGGATATGGGGATATATGTATATGTATAGCTGATTCATTTTGTTACACATCAGAAACTAAGACAATAGTGTAAAGCAATTATACTCCAATAAAAATGTATTTAAAAATAAATAAAATAAAGGCAAGATGTTTCTGGATTCTAGGCATTCATTTTCATACAGATACTGACATCTACCTAAGTACCCTGCTCCACTGGGGAGTTCATGATTAAAATGAAGTACCCAGTGTGATTTAAGGAGAGGTCCTAATGTCTTGGGATCACTCAGAATAAGGGAAATAAGT
This sequence comes from Phocoena sinus, assembly GCF_008692025.1. Classification (NCBI taxonomy): domain Eukaryota; kingdom Metazoa; phylum Chordata; class Mammalia; order Artiodactyla; family Phocoenidae; genus Phocoena; species Phocoena sinus. The sequence goes on along the minus strand of NC_045765.1, from coordinate 98,365,134 downwards.
GAATTACAGAGTCACCAGTATAAAAGGACAAGGTAAGAACTGGATTCTAGAAGCTGGCAGGTTAATCAGCTCAGATCTTAGGCTGTATAGACTGAGGAACTGTTAGGAGTTAGAAAGATGATGACACTTCCAAGGCAAAAGCAAAGACTAGAGGGACTGTGTATGGAGAGGCAAGAGATGGAAAAGAAACTGCAAAACTGATCTCAAACTTAATATACTGCATCTCCTCAATGAAATGGATTTGCCTGTTAAAGACCAGAGATTGATTTGAAAAAACCAGAATGACTCACTCTGGGTTAGCCAGGGGCAAAGACCAGAGACGTGAAATACAACTTTCACTAAGGACTGCCATTGTGCTTTCACTTGCCCTACTCTCCAGAGACTTATACCAGGCATTTGGGCAGGGCAATAATTTTGTGTCCCTGCAAACCAGTATAGTTTAAATATTTGTTCACATTTATTCAAAGCAGGACCTCATGAGGTAAAGAAGGAAGATGCCTGTTGGTGGCAGCTTTTACCTCTGACCCAAACTTGAATACTTCACTCAGTAAATCAAAGACATTTCTGAGAAGATATCTTGGTGACCAGCTATTGTTATTTGACCAGCTCATTCCCACTCCAAGTTAGCCTTTCAAAGTATTTCTCCCAACAAGGTGTATAACTTTCCTTGGAAATTTTCTAATAAATTCCATTCTTCCGCCTTATTAATTTCCCAATGATGTCCTAGTGTCCCTTGCAGATGGGGGTCCTTGGCACCATCTAGCTGGTCTACCTCTCAATATGTCTTTGCCAGTCTTATGCCACTGTCACTTGGAGTTACCGGTGTCAGCACTACTCAACACACATCCCCCATTCCCTACTTACCCACATGATAGAAAACAAACAGTGCATTTCAGAGCACAAGATCTCTCCTCATGAGGACTCCCACTAAATGCTGTTGAATTGAAATGAATAGAAGTGGTGGGTCTAAGGGCACAAAAAACAGTACAGATGGAGGCCAAGATGCAGAAGATGTACATCTAAAATATTCCTGAGCTTCAGTCATCTGGGTGTGATAAGTCAAATGAAGTTTGGGGCCACTTCTTTGTGCTGCTGTCTAAAGAAAAGATTTAAGAATTTTTCCTGAGAAATAAGGCTACATTCTCACTTATTTAGTAAATAGAACTTTGGACTTCTCAACACCACTATTTCATTAACGTGTTTTGCATGTAAACTTCTAATTGGTTTCTTTATACTCGCTTTAAAAATGAATATATTTTTCTGCATTAACATTTTATATAACATCATGGTCTAGGCATGTACATGTACTGCTAAAATTAAATCATCAATAATCACTATCTAAAATGAACTACATTCCAAAAGCTCTGGCTAATGATTCATCTCTTCTTCATGGAACTGATCTCTATCAGATTGATTTATGTAGCAGCCAATCATGTTTCAGTAAACTGCAGCATGCACATGCATCTTTAAGTGATGATAAGGTGTGACTGTCCATTTATTTGTACAACACTGGCAGCAAAAAAAAAAAAGAAAGAAAGAAAGAAAGAGAAGATGGAAAAAGAAAGTCCCAACCTCTTTCAAAAGCTTCACACAAGGACCAATTCCTCTAAGAAAAGATAATGGCCAATTCTATATCAAATTTCAGAACAACTGATACACTAGGATCAAGGATATGCAAAAACATACACAAAAATGGTGAACATTAAAATGGTGACATTTGCTACAGAGAATTCTTTGCCTTTGCATGGTTACATTATTTGCTTTGATAGCAAGGTACCTTTTTGCACATTTACATTATTTGCTTTGATAGTAGATGCTTTTGTTAGTTGTTGAAGTGATTGACAAGCTCATGCTGTTCTATTTAATTGCCTTTTCTGCAATGCAAGGTTCTATGTTTAGAAGTCGCTGTTTCATAAATAAATCCAAAGTGTGTGTGTTTGTGTGTGTGTGTGTGTGTGTGTGTGTGTACTACAGAGGTTTCACTTCTCAAGTCAATTCTGTAACTATTCAACTACAGCTGTTGCTATATTTATCTGTATTTACATTAGGGTTCATTCTCATCCTTCATGTTTTTTGCCTTTTCTATGTTTAAGGAGATTAATGGATCTTCTTAAGAGAATGAGAGCTTTTTCTTACAGCTCTTCAATTTTGAAGGAAGGGTGGAGGTATTGGACATATAATGTTTTAGCAAAACATGTAAAACGTTCAAACTTTCAAGGCCTAAACAATTATTCCCCATAAGATTATCTCTAAGATTTAAAACCTGTAAGGATTATATTTTCCCTGAATTTACATTCTAGCTTTTGGATTTGTTCTCTCAATAAAGTCCAAATAGTAATTTTTTCCCAGTTAACAAAATATAATATAGAAATACTACTGATAAAGAGTCTTATCACATGATGATTTCAAAAATATTCTCTCATTGAGAGCTTGGTCAATCTTGTTATGATATAAAAAATATGCAGCTCGATACAAAGATCTTTAGTGATTTTATTTAACTTAACCTAAAAATTAAGTTCAAGTAATTCTTAAAATTAAGTTATTATTATTATGATGTCTTATACTTATCTTCAGGATATATTTCAAGATGGTTATTACTGTTTTTTTTTTAAATTTTGTCACTCTTTGTTATTTTTCACAGGTCTAGATGATTTTGAGCACATCTGATAACACATTCCGTAGGAATTCTACACGTCAACACACATGGTATCAATACTGTGGTGACTTTTCCTCCAACCCTCTATTGTGAGCTTAAGTCAAAGAGACAGTGATTTTAGAGGCAAAAGAGGTAGAGAAATAAAGCTTAGACTAGTGTTTTCAACTGGTCTCAGAAATAAAAGTTGGATCAACTGTGACTGTTTCAATTGTCAAATGAGGCAGGGTGATTTAGAGAAAGTGCTTAAATTTAAATCTTGACACTACCAACTTGTAGCTGTGTAACTGTATATATCTCTTAACCATTCTGAGTTGTTTCTTCATCTATAAAGTGGAAATATACACAATATCTACTTTCTAAGAAACAGCCAACATTGGATGACCTGGAAGGGAGGGAGCCAGAAGAATAAGTATTGGCACTCAGTCCTCACTTTCTAAATCTCCTCTCTCATTGGCTAAACCCAACTTGAATCCAGAGGGCAGGAGTTCACTGATGCAATTCATAGGGCAAGACTCCAGGGCAGAGGCAGCGTGGAGAATGGTGAAGAGTAGATCATGAAGATAAGAAAAATATCACTGTACATATGAAAGAAAGCAATAAGGTCCTAAAGTAGAGAACCCAGAGAGAATCAGATTTTGATAATAATGTCGGAGTAAGACTGTGGAGGAGGTAACACATAGATGGAGCTCTAAAGAATGAGAAGAAGCCAACCACATAAAGAGATAGGCAGAGAGAATTCTAGGCAACAAGAATAGTGTTGGCAATAGCCCTAAGGTAGGAAAGAGCCCTTTGTGCTATGTGATTTGAAAGAATACTCACATGGTTCTCATGTGGCTTTCATAAGTCAAGGTAGGAATACAGACCTAATTGGTTGTACAATGGGTTTTAAATAGGAAAGTGACATTTGGAAGAATACTGTGGATGCTGTGCAAAGAATGAATTGAACAAGAAAAATGAGGGGAAAAAAAGGAAAAAGAACAATTTTTTAAAAAGCTAAACATGCAACAGAGTAGATGTCACAAGGCAAAACCAAATGATTAAATGGCAAATGAGTCATACAGACCACAAAGTTCATAAGTGTTCAGAGAAAGGACAATGCCTTTCTACTTGAGTTAATAATGAAGGATTTATCAAAAGACAGTTTAAACTGGACCTTAGAGGCCGATACAGAATTAAAACAAGTGGAGAGAAAGGGGGAGCCAGTTACAGAATAAGAAGAAATTAAAGTCAGGTAATTACAGAAATACTTGGCAAAGAATGAAGAAGGCTTTTTTTCTGAGAGGAGCAAAGGAAAATGGAGTTGGGTTCCCGAAGAGAAGAACATACATGTTTCTGGGCATTAGTTAATTAATTTTCTGGTCTTCCCAGGTAAGGTTTTAATTCTTAACCAGGTCTTTCGATAAGTTTGGTGAGATTTTCAGGTACTTTGGACACTAGAGAGATACTTTAGGATTTGCCCACTCAAATCATATCACATAACCAAGCTATCAGCTACTGACACAACTCATGCAAAGCTGGTTCTCAAAGATCAGAAACACCCAAATTAAACATACTCAAAACAATGTTTGTCAAGCCAGTAACATAAGCACTGATTACATTACCTGCTATTTTAGAGTATCTACATCATTGCTTCTTTGGTACAGAAAATTGAGAAAGAACTATATTTGTTCTATTTTTTTAAACTAGGAAATCTGATTTTATTGATGATAGAAAATGAGTTGTCTTTTTATTGGCCTACAAAACACTGGAAAAAGTAGAGACAGCATTTATACATATTTCTAAGAATATAATTTTAATTTTAAAAGATGACTATATAAAGCTATTTTTTGAGACATTGAAGTTTCAACCTCATTCTTGTACTGTGCATGTATATCTCATATTGAACTGTTTGGTTATATTGTCCCTAGAAAATGGCATCAAATATTCAAATTGTTAGGTTTTTTAATTCCAGAATGCATTTAGTTCTCTTAATGTAAGAGACGTAACTGGCAATATACTTAATTCTATAAAACAATTTTTAATCTATTATATTCAATAAGTATATCAAACAATCGATATAAATATTATATATTCATGTGTGGAATTGAAGTCAGAGCACTTAAGACATTTGCTCAAGGTTACATAACAAGTAAAGGGCACAGCTAAGACTTGAACTGAGAAATGATTGGGGAAAATAATTTTCTCACATCCCTTATTTGCAATATTTTGAACCTCCCTCTGAGGGCATCAGAGTCAATAATAAAACTCACAGTAGTGTCAGTTCCCCTGTGAAGAAGATGAAAAGTTGTACATGTATTAGTATTTCACAATAAGGCTACCAATGACCAAGTGAAATTCAGGTAAAAATAAACTAGAAACCTTTACCAAGACTCATGTTACAAAGTGGCTTAACTTATGGGACCCAAACACACCTCCTAGTTTGTAATGCTATTGTCTCTGTGATTGATTGTTTAATTCATCAGTACCACTCTCATGAGATTATAAGAAAACGAACAACTGAACATTAGTAATTCAAATCGATCCATTCTTGGAATGATTTTGATTCCCTTTCTATGCCCATCTGGAACTCACACTTTGTTCAAGGCTATGCTAAATTTCCACCCACTCCATGTAGGCTTCCTGACTACAGAGACCATTATCTCTCCCCCTTTGCTTTCCATACACCACGTTACTTTGGGGCATTACTTTTCCCCTAATGAGTGCAGTCTTAGGGGGTTAAATTCATGTGCCTGTCTCACCTGTAAAATATAGAAGGAGTTTTGGCTCCTTCTTTCAAAACTTTCCTTTTACCACCTCATTACAGCTCTTCACTTAAGTTAGCCAACTGGATCCTCTTTACTGGGAATTTGAATCTTGAGCAAAGTAGCACAGAAACAGAATACAAGAACAAAAGAGAAAAAGTCATTTTAAAGGACCACCTTAGAAGCATATATAGGAATTCAATTCATATTGCTGAATTAATTTTCAATGAGAAGAGTACATAAGAAAATAAGTAATCACCAAGTAAGAAAACTATTCATTGAGTTACATTTTCCCAGTAAGATCTGAAAACACAATGTCTTCTATAAAATAAAGCTGCATTCATGTCGAAATTCTACAACTTTTTGCTAAGCACTAGACAAAGACTTTTATCTCATCATTAAAACCCATTAATAAGAACAACAGAAGAGAGAGGAATGTAGAGTTAATAGTCAAAGTCAAGTTAAGTAATAAAATGTAGTTCATACATGACCCATGGCCTTTTCTGCAGTATTTTAGTGCATTCCTTTGATAAGCAAATACCAAGATCACATTGCATTCATAACACCCTAGGAACTTGCACAAATAGAGAATGATTTCATTTTTTATTATTCAAAAATTCTAAATGATTCTCTCAGAGTGTTTGTGAACAGAATCATTTTTGGTATTTGGAAAGTTCATTGTGTTGACAATGATTTTCACAGAATGCAGTGTATAGGGTATAAATAAACCATAGAAGTAATAATAATACTGACTACTGGTATAGAACTTTACTGTTCAAAAGCACTTTAATGATTGTGGTTTGAATGATTTATATTGTACGAAAGGAATTTCTATGGAGAAATTTAAAAAATGATCTTGAAATACCACTCAGACATACATTTAGAGACAATATTTTCAGAAAAAATTTTATCCACTACATATAGTATACAATACACATATACGTTATCTCATATATATATAATTTTATCAATAACTGGCACAAGAATGTATTTTATTTTTACCCAGAATAAGTAAATGTTGGCTTTTTATACACAAATGATAAGGATGTTATTTTTCACAGTAATGCTTAAAGCACTTGGCTTTCCTAAATAATTCATGTAATTTTTCCTCTGTTAATACCCATTTGTATAACTATGTATGATGAAAGTTAAAAAGTGCCCCATCAGGAAAGGATGAAAGGCTGGCAACACTTGAAAAATTATAAACTAAACAGAAGTGATGGTTATGGTCCCCCTTTCACATAAAAAAAAATCATAAGTTATTTCCTGTTTGGTCCCATTTCTCAGTTGGAACATACTCCTATAGAGAGAACATGAATAGATTAAAATCTAGCTTTTTTCTTCTTTAAGAAAACATAAGCATAATCACTTTTTATTTCTTTTAAGTAGTTCAATAAACAATGAGAACTATTTTAAAACTACAGGCATTCCATGGGAATCTCTCTGGAAAGAAATAACTTACACTGAATGTCCATTTTATGAGTTAAGTTTATGGAGAGCTATAATCTTTTTGCAATGTAGAGTGCAGTAAAAACTAATTCATAACATGTCCCCTTTTCATCCAATGCATACAGGAGACCCAAATTTTATCTGCCTGAAATGACCTAAGGTGACTTCTTTTTCCTTTGAGAAGCAGAGGAATATTACAATTGCAGGTACTTGTCAAGAGTTTCCTTAATTTATAAATGATCTGCTTGATGCTGAGTGCTCTGGGATGTCATAGTGCTGTCCTCATAGGTTTTTCAGATCATCGTCCATAAAGAGAAGGTTCTACCCAATAGATGGAAAGGGTGTGGGGACAGGGAGAGGATGACAGCAGGAGGTTTCCTTAAACAAGTTCTGCTGTACAAGAATTGGAGAACTCTTATCAAGATCTTAGGCCAGCGGAGACCTTCAAAATGGCGGAGGAGTAAGACATGGAGATCACCTTCCTCCCCACAAATACATCAGAAATACATCTACATGTGGAACAACTCCTACAGAACACCTACTGAACGCTGGCAGAAGACCTCAGACCTCCCAAAAGCCAAGAAACTCCCCACGTACCTGGGTAGGGCAAAAGAAAAAAAAGAAAAAACAGAGACAAAAGAATAGGGATGGGACCTGCACCTCTGGAGGGAGCTGTGAAGGAGGAAAGGTTTCCACACACTAGGAAGCCCCGTCACTGGTGGAGATGGAGGTGGCGGGGGGGAAGCTTCAGAGCCATGGAGGAGAGTGCAGCAACAGGGGTGCGGAGGGCAAAGCAGAGAGATTTCCCCATCAGAGGATCGGTGCCAACCAGCACTCACCAGCCTGAGAATATCTGCTTACCCACTGGGGCAGGTGGGGGCTGGGAGCTGAGGCTCTGGCTTCAGAGGTCAGATCCCAGGGAGAGGACTGGGGTTGGCTGCATGAACACAGCCTGAAGGGGGCTATTACACCACAGCTAGCTGGGAGGTAGTCAGGGAAAAAGTCTGGACCTGCCTAAGAGGCAAGAGGCCATTGTTTCAGGGTGCATGAGGAGAGGAGATTCAGGACGCCACCTAAACAAGCTCCAGAGTCGGGCGTGAGCTGCAGCTATCAGCGCATACACCAGAGACGGGCAAGAAACACTAAGGCTGCTGCCACTGCCACCAAGAAGCCTGTGTGCAAGCACAGGTCACTATCCACACCTCCCCTCCCGGGAGCTTGTGCAGCCCGCCACTGCCAGGGTCCCGTGATGCAGGGAAAACATCCCCAGGAGAACACATGGCATGCCTCAGGCTGCTGTAATGTCACACTGGCCTCTGCAGCTGCAGGCTCACCCTGCATTCCGTAACCCTCCCTCCCCCTGGCCTAAGTGAGCCAGAGACCCCTAATCAGCTGCTCCTTTAACCCTGTCCCTGTCTGGGCAGGAACAGTCACCCCTCAGTCGACCTACAAACAGAGGCGGGGACAAATCCAAAGCTGAACCCAGGAGCTGTGCAAACAAAGAAGAGAAAGAGAAATCTCTCCCAGCAGCCTCAGGAGCAGTGGATTAAATCTCCACAATCAACTTGACACACCCTGCATCTCTGGAATACCTGAATAGACAACGAATCATCCCAAAATTGAGGCAGTAGACTTTGGGAACAACTGTAGACTTGGGTTTTGCTTTCTGAACTAATTTGTCTCTGGTTTTAAGTTTATCTTAGTTTAGTATTTAGAGTTTATTATCATTGGTATATTTGTTTATTGATTTGGTTGCTCTCTTCATTTTTTTAATATATATATATTTTTTCTTTCCTTCTCTTTTTGTGAGTGTGTGTGTGTGTGTGTGTGTGTGTGTGTGTTTCTTTGTGTGATTCTGTCTGTATAGCTTTGCTTTTACAATTTGTCCTAGGGTTCTGTCTGTCCATTTTTTTGTTTCTTTTTTAGCATAGATTTTAGCGCTTGTTATCATTGGTGGATTTGTTATGGTTGCTCTCTTCCTTCTTTTTTTCTTTTTCTAATTACTTTCTAATTTTAAATAATTTTAAAAAATATTTTAATTTTAGTAACTTTATTTTATTCTGTTTTATCTCCCTTTTCTTCTGAGCCTGATTGACAGGGTCTTGGTGCTTCAGCCAGGTGTCAGGCCTGTGGCTCTGAGGTGGGAGAGCCGAGTTCAAGATATTGGTTCACTAGAGACCTCCCAGCTCCATGTAATATCAAAATAGCAAAGCTTTCCCAGAGATCTCCATCTCAACGATAAGACCCAGCTCCACTCAACGACCAGCAAGCTACAGTGCTGGACACCCTATGCCAAAAAACTAGCAAGACAGGACACAACCCCACACATAGCAGAGAGGCTGCCTAAAATCATAATAAGGTCACAGACACGCCGAAACACACCACCGGATGCAGTCCTGCCCACCAGAAAGACAAGATCCAGCCTCATCCACCAGAACACAGGCACCAGTCCCCTCCACCAGGAAGCCTACACAACTCACTGAACCAACCTCACCGACTGGGGGCAGACACCAAAAACAATGGGAACTATGAACCTGCAGCCTGAAAAAAGGAGACCCCAAATACAATAAGTTAAACAAAATGAGAAGACAGAGAAACACAGAGCAGATGAAGGAGCAAAGTAAAAAACCACCAAACCAAACAAATGAAGAAGAAATAGGCAGTCTACCTAAAACATAATTCACAGTAATGATAGTAAAGATGATCCAAAATCTTGGAAATTGAATGGGGAAAATACAGGAAACATTTAACAAGGACCTAGAAGAATTAAAGAGCAAACAAATAATGATGAACAACACAATAAATGAAACTAAAAATTCTCTAGAAGGAATCAATAGGATACCTGAGGCAGAAGAACGGATAAGTGACCTGGAAGATAAAATAGTAGAAATAACTACTGCAGAACAGAATAAAGAAACAAGAATGAAAAGAATTGAGAACAGTCCTTAGAGACATCTGGGATAACATTAAATACACCAACATTCAATTATAGGGGTCCCAGAAGAAGAAGAGAAAAAGAAAGGGAATGAGAAAATATTTGAAGAGATTATAGTTGAAAGCTTCCCTAATATGGGAAAGGAAATAGTCAATCAACTCCAGGAATCGCAAGACAGTCCCATACAGAATAAATCCAATGCAAAACACACCAAGACACATATTAATGAAAACAATCAAAAATTAAATACAAAGAAAAAATATTAAAAGCAGCAAGGGAAAAACAACAAATAACATACAAGGGACTCCCCATAAGGTTACCAGCTGATCATTCAGCAGAAACTCTGCGAGCCAGAAGGGAGTGGGAGGACACATTTAAACTGATGAAAGGGAAAAACCTACAACAAAGATTGCTCTACCCAGTAAGGATCTCATTCAGATGTGACAGACAAACTAAAACCTTTACAGGAGAGCAAAAGTTAAGAGAACACAGCACCACCAAACCAGCTTTACAACAAATGCTAAAGGAACTTCTCTAGGCATGAAAATCAAGAGAAGGAAATTACCTACAATAACAAACCCAAAGCAATTAAGAAAATGGTCATAGGAACATACATATCGATAATTACCTTAAATGTAAACGGATTAAACGCTCCAACCAAAAGACACAGACCTGGCTGAATGGACACAAAAACATGACCCATACAGATGCTGTCTAAAGAGACCCACATCAGACCTAGGGACACATACAGACTGAAAGGTGAGAGGATGGAAAAGATATTCCATGCAAATGGAAATCAAAAGAGAGCTGGAGTAGCAATTCTCATATCAGACAAAATACACTTTAAAATAAAGACTACTATAAGAGACAAAGAAGGACACTACATAATGATCAAAGGATCAATCCAAAAAGAAGATATAACAATTGTAAATACTTATGCACCCAACATAGTAGCACCTCATACATAAGGCAAATGCTAACAGCCATAAAAGGGGAAATCAACAGGAACCCAATCATAGTAGGGGACTTTAACACCCCCACTTTCATGCTAACAGCCATAAAAGGGGAAATCAACAAGAACCCAATCATAGTAGGGGACTTTAACACCCCAACTTTCATGCTAACAGCCATAAAAGGGGAAATCAACAGTAACCCAATCATAGTAGGGGACTTTAACACCCCACTTTCAACCAATGGACAGGTCATCCAAAATGAAAATAAATAATGAAACACAAGCTTTAAGTGATACATTAAACAAGAGGGACTTAATTGATATTTATAGGACATTCCAACCGAAAACAACAGAATACATTATCTTCTCAGTGCTCATGGAACATTCTCCAGGATAGATCACATCTTGGGTCTCAAATCAAGCCACAGTAAATTTAAGAAAATTGAAATCGTATCAAGTATCTTTTCCGACCATATCACTATGAGACTAGATATAAATTACAGGAAAAAAATCGGTAAAAAATACAAACACATGGAAGCTAAACAATACACTACTAAATAACCAAGAGATCACTGAGGAAATCAAAAAATACCTAGAAACAAATGACAATGAAAATACGACGACCCAAAATCTATAGGATGCCGCAAAAGCAGTGCTAAGGGGGAAGTTTCTAGCAATACAAGCCTATCTCAAGAAACATCTCAAATAACAACCCAACCTTACAACCTAAAGCAATTAGAGAAAGAAGAACAAAAAACCCCAAAGTTAGCAGAAGAAATCATAAATATCAGATCCAGAATAACTGAAAAAGAAATGAAGGAAACAAGAGCAAAAATCTATAAAATCAAAAGCTGGTTCTTTGACAAGATAAACAAAATTGATAAACCATTAACCAGTCTCATCAGAAAAAAAGGAGAAGACTCCAATCAACAGAATCAGAAATGAAAAACGAGAAATAAAAACTGACACTGCAGAAATACAAAGGATCATGAGAGATTACTACAAGCACCTATATGCCAATAAAATGGACAACCTGGAAGAAATGGGACAACTTCTTAGAAAAAGCACAACCTTCCAAGACTGAACCAGGAAGTGATAGAAATATAAACCAGCCAAATCACAAGCACTGAAATGGAAACTGATTAAAAAGCTTCCAACAAACGCCCAGGACCAGATGGCTTCACAGGTGAATTCTATCAAACATTTAGAGAAGAACTAACACCATCCTTCTCAAACTCTTCCAAAATATAGCAAAGGGAGAAACACTCCCAAACTCATTCTACGAGGCCACCATCACCCTGATACCAAAACCAGACAAAGATGTCACAAGGAAAGAAATCTATAAGCCAATATCACTGATGAACACAGATGTAAAAATCCTCAACAAAATACTAGCAAGGCAGAATCCAACAGCACATTAAAAGGATCATACACCATGATCAATTGGAGTTTATCCAAGGAATGCAAGGATTCTTCAATATATGCAAATCAATCAATGTGATAAACCCATATTAACAAAATAGAAGGAGAAAAACCATATGATCGTCTCAATAGATGCAGAGAAAGCTTTCAACAAGATCCAACACCCATTTATGATAAAAAACCCTCCAGAAGGTAGGCATAGAGGGAACCTTACCTCAACATAATAAGGTCATATATGACAAACCCAGAAGCCAACATCATTCTCAATGGTGAAAAACTGAAAACATTTCCTCTAAGACTGGGAATAAGACAGTTGTCCACTCTCACGACTATTATTCAACATAGTTTTGGAAGTTTTTAGCCACAGCAATCAGAGAAGATAGGAAATAAAAGGAATCCAAAACAGAAAAGAAGAGGTAAAGCTGTCACTGTTTGCATATGACATGGTACTATACACAGAGAATCCTAAAGATGCTACCAGAAAACTACTAGAGCTAACCAATGAATTTGGGAAAGTAGCAGGATACAAAATTAATGCACAGAAATCACTTGCATTCCTATACACTAATGATGAAAAATCTGAGAGTGAAATTAAGGAAACACTCCCATTTACCACTGCAACAAAAAGAATAAAATACCTCAGAATAAACCTACCTAAGGAGACAAAAGACGTGTATTCAGAAAACTGTAAGACACTGATGAAAGAAATTAAAGATGATACAAAACAGATAGAGAGATATACCATGTTCTTGGATTGGAAGAATCACATTGTGAAAATGACAATACTAACCAAAGTAACCTACAGATTCAATAAAATCCCTGTCAAATTATCAATGGCATTTTTCCACAGAATTAGAACAAAAAATTTCACAATTTGTATGGAAACACAAAAGACTCCGAAGAGCCAAAGCCATCTTGAGAAAGAAAAACGGAGCTGGAGGAATCAGGCTCCCTGACTTCAGACTATACTACAAAAGCTACAGTAAATCAAGACAGTACGGGACTGGCACAAAAAATCAGAAATAGGGCTTCCCTGGTGGCACAGTGGTTGAGAGTCCACCTGCCCAATGCAGGGACATGGTTCGTGCCCCAGTCCGGAAGATCCCACATGCCGCGGAGCGGCTGGGCCCGTGAGCATGGCCACTGAGTCTCTGCACGTCTGGAGCCTGTGCTCCATAACGGGAGAGGCCACAACAGTGAGAGGCCCATGTACCACAAAAACAAAAACAAAAACAAAATCAGAAATATAGATCAATGGAACAGGATAGAAATCCCAGAGATAAACCCATGCACATATAGTCACCTTATTTTTGATAAGGAGGCAAGAATATACAATGGAGAAAAACACAGCCTCTTCAATAAGTGGTGCTGGGAAAACTGGACAGTTACATCTAAAAGAATGAAATTAGAAGACTCCCTAACACCATACACAAAAATAAACTCAAAATGGATTAAAGACCTAAATGTAAGGTGAGACGCTATAAAACTGTTAGAGGAAAACATATGCGGAAAACACTCTATGACATAAATCCACAAGCCAAGACCCTTTTGACCCACTTCCTAGGGAAATGGAAATAAAAATAAACAAACACACGAGCTAATGAAACGTAAAAGCTTCAGCACAGCAAAAGAAACCATAAACTAGATGAAAAGACAACCTCAGAATGGGAGAAAATACTTGCAAATGAATCAACTGATAAGGATAATCTTCAAAATTTATAAGCAGCTCATGCAGCTCAATATTAAAAAAAACAAAGAACCCAATCCAAAATGGGCAGAAGACCTAAATAGATATTTCTCCAAAGAAGATATACAGATTGCCAACAAAACACATGAAAGGATGCTCAACATCACTAATCATTAGAGAAATGTAAATCAAAAACTACAAGGAGGTACCACCTCACACTGGTCAGAATGGCCATTATCAAAAAACCTACAAACAATAAATGCTGGAGAGGGTGTGGAGAAAAGGGTACCCTCTTGCACTGTTGGTAGGAATGTAAATTGATACAGCTACTATGGAGAACAGTATGGAGGTTCCTTAAAAAACTACAAATAGAACTACCATATGACCCAGCAATCCCACTACTGGGCATATACCCTGAGAAAACCATAATTCAAAAAGAGTCATGTACCAAAATGTTCATTGCAGCTCTATTTACAATAGCCAGGACATGGATAGCAACTTAAGTTTCCATCGACAGATGAATGGATAAAGATGTGGCATGTATATACAATGGAATATTACTTAGCTCTAAAAAGAAACGAAATTGAGTTATTGTAGTGAGGTGGATGGACCTAGAGTCTAGTCATACAGAGTGAAGTAAGTCAGAAAGAGTAAAACAAATACTGTATGCTAACACATATGTATGGAATCCTAAAAAAAAAAAAGAAAAAGGTCTGAAGAACCTAGGGGCAGGACAGGAATAAAGACGCAGACATAGAGAATGGACTTGAGGACATGGGGAGGGGGAAGGGTAAGCTGGGACGAAGTGAGCAGAGCGGCATGGACTTATATACACTACCAAATGTAAAATGGATAGCTAGTGGGAAGCAGCCGCATAGCACAGGGAGACCAGCTCAAGTGCTTTGTGACCACCTAAAGGGGTGGGACAGGGAAGGTGGGAGGGAGGTGCAAGAGGAAGGGTATATGGAGATATATGTATATGTATATGTATAGCTGATTCTCTTTGTTATAAAGCAGAAACTAAACACCATTGTAAAAGCAATTATACTCCAATAAAGATGTTAAAAAAAAAAAAAAAAACAAGATCTTAGGCAGTACTACCGATGATAAAGGAATAAAACAGTAAGGAATAAAACATACCATACCCTAGACCTTAAAATTTGGGAGGGGATAATGGGCATTCGTGAAGGTCCAGTACACATACACATCCATTATGGTCCTGGGTCGAATATGTGGAAAATATATTGATGTATCTGGAAAACTGGTAACTTCTCTAATGTGTGTAATTTTGATTTGGTGTTTATTTCCAGGCAGCCCTTCTTAGGAAATCCCTGAAAACCAAAGGGCCTTTGCATTGGTTTTCAGCGTCATGGAGGAAGAGAAATGGGAATCTGTGTCATACTCTGGAGGAGTTGGGGGGAAGAACTCCAGAAAATCTGAATGTGCTGGGGAAGCCAGAGGAAAAAAAAATGAGTGGTATTTGTGATCTTCCAGAAGAAACAATAAAGTGGAGGAGAGGAAAGGTAAAGGCTCCTTATTGGTATTTGCTTTATTCTATCTCTGCTTTCCTAGGATTACAGGTTTCATAATGAATAAGAGTAAATGAGCAATTAGCCATTAATAATTTCAAGCTGGATAATACTTGGCTTTTGTACTGCACACATTTGTACTGTCGCTTACTTGGTATTCATATCCATCAACCACCATTTTATGAGTCAGAAAAATGAGGATTAGAAATACTAGTTATAGGCCTATTAATTGGGGAAACAAAGACTAGAACCTGAGTTTCTAATTTCTATTTGCCATAAATGGAATGAATGTGTTTAGATACAAACTCTTTTCCTCTGAGCAGAACAGGAATGAGTTCCAAAGCAAAACTGAGCCTAAAATACTGTAGCCGATGTGTACTTCATTGTGGATTTTTAGTGTGAATAATTACTGGCTGCCTTGTTGAGACCTGCTTTTGTTCGTCCATTGCAAACAACAAAAATCTTTTAAAAATAACATCGACCTTTATTTTGGTTTTCTTTGAAGTGGAGGGTGCAGGTATTTAGGCGGTGCTTCACCCTGCAAATGTTCTGCAAGATGCTTTAGATCTTTTCTCTCCCCAGTATCCACGGAGGAGACAGATGTCAAGATCTCTCTCTCTCCTTCCCTCCCTCCCTCTCTCTTCCCCCTCTCCTGTACCCCTCCCCTTCTCACTAACCACTCAGTATCATATTGCTCTCCCTTTAGGTTTCCTCCTTTAAGACCCTTGCTGCTCATACCCTACCCCTCAGAAAGTCCACTGTTTCCTATATGTGGCCCTCTCTGCCTGCCATGTCTTCAGGAATTATTACCCTGATCCACAGCTCCAAGCTCTCTTAGCTCTGGGAGGCAGCTCCCTAGAATTCTGGTGGATAAAATTCCTCATCCTCGTTATATATTTATCACTAAACTTCTTTCAATTTTTTCTAATTCTCAAATAATCGATTTTTAAGGGCAAGTACATCCTTCTTGGGGGCAGGTGCATGACTCACAATGGTTCTCTCTTTCCAAAAATGGTTTTTTGATTCATGACCATAAAACCAGTCCTCTTTCTCTGGAATATAGATGATTGATTCATGATATGTGATTACTTCAAGGGTAGCTGATCCAAGATGGTAGAATCAGCTTCTCTTTCTCAGAAACTTGAAATTTAAAATCTAGAGACACAGACTGAGATGGTGCCAGGGCTTGACGTGAGCAGTAGTAAGTGGGAGATGAAGCCACAAACCAAACTCCTGCCTCTGAGCTCCCAGAGCTTCCCCTGCTGCCTCCCCACCTAGGGTCCTGGGGCCAGTTCATCCTGGGAGTCAATGAGACCCCCAGTATTATCCCAGTTAGGCACCTAGCTAGAGCCAGTTTTTGCTGCTGGAGGAAACCATTTTTCCAAAAGGATCTAGACCAGAAGATGGTTGGCAGTTGAAAAAGTTCTGCAAGTGGGAAATCATTAAAGGTGATGGATACTTCAAACCCTTTATTTTAACTTAAGATATAAACTGTATACATATTTTCCAATTATTTTTAGATCTGCTGATTGGAGTTTTCACTGTTATCCTTGTACAAACTACAGCCAAAATCGATAACTGTGATTTCTAATTTAAACTTCTTCAAAGTAACATGGGGGTTTTAAGCCAATGGTAAAGCAATCTGGGTACGCAATCATTCCAAATTTTACAGATTTTTTCCTGATTCACAATTGTCTTACAATATGTGATTCCTGAGCAATATTGTTTTAATGATTTGCCCTTATCAAGTTTTCCAAGTATTTGATTTAGTTTCAGCACCCACAACTCTCTTTCTCACTAATTCATCAGGAAACAGATATTAAATTACATAATTATAATACTGTAACAGGCATAAACATGTTTGAAAACAAAACAAAACATCCACTTACTCTTATTAAGCATTCAGCTCACCAGTAGGAGAAAAAGTGCTCAAGTATGATAGAGAATAACCATCTAACACTTGCATTTAGCATTAGTGCATTTTATAGGGGAATAGAGGGCTTCTGTTAATCTAGAGAAGTGGTTAAGTGGAGGTATGTTAAATGAGGATCCACTGGACTTAAAACCAAAAGAGGCCTGGCTGATATAAGACATGCAATACCAGGTCAGAGGAAGAACTTTAAGTAGATGAAAATACTGCATAGCCTTTTTCACAATTTACATATGTTAATAGTTTGATACTAAAGAGAAAGGCGTGGCTTAGTGAAATAAATCAAAAGCTGGCATTTGGGCTTAACACTGACTCTTATCCAAGCTGAACATATCTTAACAGACAAAACAACTACAATTGTCAGCCACCAAACAACTAAATACTTCACCCACGTTATTGAATTCAGGTAGAAAAAAAAGAGAAAATTGAGAGAATTTAAAAATTCTCTGGAAAAATGTGTAGTCCTGATCTTTATAATCAAAGACTTCACTTTCCAACAATAATTATTAACTGTTTATTACGACTGAAAAGGGATTTAATCAATAAGTGGTCATGAGGAATTATAAAATGAGAATTTTTAAAGAAAATTTTAAATATAATATAAAATACATGCATATCTGTATATAACTTCAGCCAATATTATTAGACACTGGCTTTTAGTGGTACTATGTTTCTGATTTTCATATCATTAGGTTGTGAACTTCTAAAGTTTCAAAGGCCATCAATATATATTGATTAATCTTCAAAAGGAAGAATTAATCTGTAATCATGGATAGTGAATCTACATGGTATTGATGATCCCTAAATCAGAAGTCTATAGGCATTAGAAGATTAGCATATATTCAGCATATCTATAGGCAATTCAGATCTGATGAGATCCTTTCAAAGGATGCATTGATACACAGGACATCAAACTACTAACTTAGCTAATGGAATTGCCCCCCAAATTTCTCGATTGACCAGCCCTGCAAAGAATGCACACTTCCAGAATCACAGCCCAGCTCAGGATCTCTTGTGTTTATTTTCTCAGATAAACTTGTGTGTAAACTCAAACGACAAGAAGGAGTCATCAACGCTGAGTTCCTACTCCGCAAGCCAGCTGACATCAAGGCCAGGCCTGTTGCCACCCAAGGCTGCCAGACTAAGGGTGTGTGAGGAGGACCGACAGAGACAAGATGCTAAAGGAACAGCGGAAAGGGGAGCTAAAGCTGTTGATCACAAGTGGTGGGGATGCTGTGAGGCACCACTGGAGGCAAAGTGGAAAAGCTGGTCATGTTCCGGGTAGCGACGAGAGTGCCTTGTGGGCAAAACGGGGTAGCTCGCATGAGAGAAATAATGTCACAAGGCCCAAGAGTGAACGTGCAAGCAGGACTGCTAACAGCAAAAGCATTCTCCTCCAGCAGCTCCTAGGCCAGGAAATACTAAGTCATTCACACAGTGCCTGTGGAACTCTCCGCAGGCCTCCATTGATCTTGTGGTCTGCACTCATTCACGTGGCTTGAAATACCTTCAGCTCTGTCATCTGTAAACACCAGCAAAGATCGCTCCCCTCTCCCCCGTGGTTAGGAGGGACAGTGACAATGCCTGAACAGGCTCTGCAGGCAGGTTCAAGTTGAGGTAACAATAAAGCATTGTCTTTTATATATCCCTCCCCCACCCTATGAGACATTTTAGGGACTGGAATGTAAAACCTTCATCTTAGAATCAGGATGAAGCTGGGTGCAGTATCTCAATCTGATCAAGTTCCTACACATGTACCACAAATATTTAATGGATATCTCAAATGACACACCAATTCTCATCTCATCTCACCAAAGATGTCTCTGTTTGAATCCCAGTGCTGTGTGGGCACTTCTCTCATAATACTTATATCACTCTATTTTGAAATATAGTAATTTGCTCATCTAATTCATCTATTCAGCAAACATTTCTTGAACACCTGTCATGTGCCATCACTATGCCAGACATTGTCTTGTTAAAGAACAAGACAGAAAAGTTTCCTGCCTTCATGGAGTCACAGCTCAGATGACAGACATTGTAAAGTTAAACTATTGTGAAAATTACAACTCATCTAAGTGTCATGAAGAAATATCAGTCGCCTAGGTTGTAGCCTCTGCTCCCGCCCAACCCACCCCCCCACCAGTCTAGACTGAAGTGTCTAGTCTATGTCTAGCAGCAGTCGGGACTATGGCTGGCACAGAGCAGATGCTTACTACACAACAATTTATTATTTGTCTAATGAGTATCATAACAATTTTTTTTTTTTTTTTTTGCTGTACGTGGGCCTCTCACTGTTGTGGCTTCTCCCGTTGCGGAGCACAGGCTCTGGATGCGCAGGCTCAGCGGCCATGGCTCACGGGCCCATCCGCTCCGCGGCATGTGGGATCTTCCCGGACCGGGGCACGAACCCATGTCCCCTGCATTGGCAGGCGGACTCTCAACCACTGCGCCACCAGGGAAGCCCCAGAACAATTTTTTATAAGACTGTAAGAATAATTGTGAGAACAATTTGATCCGTGATGTTTTAAAAGTAATGTCTTTTCCTTCCCATCAGTACATTTGCTGATAGGAAAGAAAATTTAAAATATTTAAATTTAAAATAAAATTTTAAATTCCTTATATTTAAAATATTTGAAAGTTTTGGGGAAAAAAACTAATATTTCTAAGAGACACACACTATTTTTAATGTGCTAGATTTTTCAGACTTGAGTTGTATTTTTGGAAATCTAGGGCAAACATTTAGTGTAGTTCATTCTAACATTTGAACCTGATTCAGAGGCCCCACTCTTTTTGATGCTTAGGCTAAAATCCTATCCTGCTTTCCTCATTTTAAGTGAAGTGCTTATGAAACCTGTGTGTTATTTAAGACTCTCAAATACACTTTTGAACAGGGTACAGAAAGCCAGAGCGAAAAATTATGCTGCGTGTTGAAAAGCCTGACGCATATAAGATTCCACTGACCTGAAAGGGTACGCGACGCATCTATAAGACTCAGTTAACGCTTAGCGAAATAGTTTGACTACCCAAGTAAGCAGAGTGTTGTATCCTCGAGCTTTCTGGAGGCTCACCTCTGCTCACTGCTGCTTCCAAGGCTGATAATGAGTTTCCTACAGAGGTAACACCTAGCGCAGTAGGGGACCCCTGAACTCTGCTCCAGCATTAAAGACAGTATTGTTCCGTCCCTATGGCAAATACGATTGCAAAACATTTGGAGAATCATCCATGGACAAATCTGAAAGTATCCATAAGCCCGATCGCAGAAATCTTGAAGATATGTCTTTATTATAGGTTTCCTTGATTTGAGACACAGGTTTGCGTATGCATCATTATCTAAAAATCCTCTTCTGATTGTGTGCTTTGAATTTCCTCATTGCTCATGACCAGAGATAGATGAACTCTAGCAAAGCTAACGGTCATACAGAGGTGATGGATGGCTTGCTAAAAACATTTAAATCTACATTTAAATCTGTGATTGCCCCCATTTACTCTTCATAAAGGGGTGTGATTCAATCTACTGAGGCTCACTTTCTTCTAAGATACTAGGACACAAAAATATATTGTGTCAACCCTCAAGGAGCTTATGTTTTAGTGAGTAGAAACCAGTATTGCCCAACTAACGCTAATGCAAGGCAGAAGCTAAATACAACAGCAGAAGTATGAACAGAAGGCCATGAGGTCACAGGATAAAAAAAGGGGGCCCTTTGGAGGCAAAGAGACAAATCCAGCAACAGCAGGCGGTAATGTCCAGTATCTAAACTCTGTAGGCTATGATACCAGAATGAAGAGAAGGGGCTAAAAGCAGCATCAAGAAGATGATGTGCTTTACTGAACACTGCTGGAAGCAGTGAGGGGATGGGACCAAGGAGGGCAGGGAGCTCTGCTGCAGACACAAGTTCACCCACTGGATGTATCTAACCTTTGGAAAGCAGTATCTGCGGGGATTATTTATTTAGTTTAAGTTTGGGACCTTATCCTTGTGAGACTCCAGATGCTTTGGTACTTTTTATCTTCAGAATTTAACAGAAAATTCTATCCTTGCCTAGGGTGGCATTTGCTGCTATAAATCATGACATGCTGGGTTTTAGCTGCAGCTGTAAGCTGAAATATGTCTCCTTTAAACTTCTACTCAGCGGTCCCAGTTCTGCCCTCAGGAACTAACAGAGGTTAAGTTGAATCCCTCTTCTGTGTGGCAGCCCTTGAACTGTCATTATGAGGGGTCCCTTTCGTTCACTTCTCCGGGTCCCTAGCTCCAAGAACTATTCATGTTGATATGGACTCTGCTCCCTATGCTGTCCTGGTCACCTTCCTCTGCACATACTCGAACCTGTGACATCTCTCCTAAAATAGGGAACCCACTCGGGGCACAAGGTTCCAGAGTGCTGTGACTGGGAAGGAGTAGACAGGAAGGGCTACCTTCTTCATCCTGTGCACTATGCTTGCAAAGATGTCCTTGAATGCCCAGCAGTCTTTCTAAGCAGCCCCTCATACTATTGGTGCTCCTTTGTTTACAATGCACCCACACTTGGAGACATTTATCACACAAACTTTGAAAATCCATCTGTTCCCATGCCAACTCCTTATTTAACCTCAAACTTTACATTACTTATTAGAGCAGGAGCAAAATTTCTATCACATCTCATGGGGAAAAGGAGCATTTATAACTGGCAGCCAACATCTATTGAGCTCTCATACATGCCAGATAATATTAATCATTTTAATGAATTACATCCTTTTAAAAAATTAAACTATGCATTTAATCATAAAAATATGAACAAATAGCAAGACATCAGACAGTATAAAAGGACATAATATGAAAATTAAATCTTATTCTTCCTTTACCTTATCACACATTTCCACGTTTTGTATATCCCACCAAAATTTTTCTGTGCATATGTTATATATATTTTAATATAAAATCTAAAATACTTTAATGTTAGATGGTTTTAATCTAACTAGTTCTTGGCAATTTTTAAAAATAAATTTATTTATTTTTGGCTGCGTTGGGTCTTTGTTGCTGTGCAGGCTTTCTCTAGTTGCAGCGAGCGGGGGCTACTCTTCGTTGCAGTGCGCAGACTTCTCATTGCGGTGGCTCCTCTTATTGCAGAGCACGGGCTCTAGGCACGCAGGCTTCAGTAGTTGTGGCTCAAAGGCTCTAGAGCTTAGGCTCAGTAGTTGTGGCACATGGGCTTTGTTGCTCCAAGACATGTGGGACCAGGGCTCGAACCCGTGTCCCCTGCATTGGCAGGCGGATTCTTAACCACTGCGCCACCAGGGGAGTCCCTTTGGCAATAATTTTGTAACATCCCATACAGGGCCATCTAAATCTTTCCAATAGCTACATGTATTTCATTGTGTGGATGTACCACAATTTGCGTCTCATTTAATTCTAAGAACAATCCTATGCATGGGTCTTATCTTCATCATTAAACATACAGAAAACTGAGGTTTAAAGAAATTACTACCTTGGCTCAATGCCACACATTTGAAAAGTAACTCAGTAAGGGTTCAAGTGCATATGTGCCTGACTCTAGTGTTTATCCATGTATAACCCCCCTAGAAAAATAATTTTCAAGGGTAGATTTCGTAATATTTCACAAACATATTTTTAAAGTGCATAATGTGTCTTCCTTTACATTTTGCGATAAGATACAATAAGACTTAAAAAATGGCTCAAGCATTTTACTATGGCCAGAATTGTTAAAATAGCTCAGACTGTCCTGACATAGTTCAGCCTCTGGATTCCATGGACATCAGTGATTTGCCAGATCCTAATTGCAGAAGGAAAGAATGAAATAATATAGTCCACACACATGAGCACTGTTCATTTCTATACAATTTAGAATTTTTGTTGTACAGGTGCCTTTTGTTTTTTTTTTTATTTTTTAAATTTATTTCCTTTATTTTTTTGGCTGTCGGGTCTTAGATGCGTTTTTATTTTTTTAATTTTTTAAATTTTTATGTATTTTTTTTTTTGTGGTACGCAGGCCTGTCACTGTTGTGGCCTCTCCCATTGCGGAGCACAGGCTCCGGACGCGCAGGCTCAGCAGCCATGGCTCACGGGCCCACCCGCTCCGCGGCATGCGGGATCCTCCCCGACCGGGGCACGAACCCATGTCCCCTGCATCGGCAGGCAGACTCTCAACCACTGCGCCACCAGGGAAGCCCATTTTTACTTTTAACAGAAATTGTTATAGCCTCCAGAATTATCTCAAGTCATGTACCGAAAATCTGTTTTATTTACTAAGTTTTAATATTTTTATTTATCCTATTTCAGAAAGCCATAGTTGGTCCTATCTCCTGGACTCATATGCCATCATTGTTTCCTGAATAAAGCTGCTAATTGCATGCAGAAAATATTAAAACATGAATATGATTCTGCTAAACATGTCAAGTGTCAACAAAATATTGTAGGTCTGCTGTGCTTCAAACTGAGTCAAAATATATTGCTTAAGTTTGTTCTTTTCAGTGCCTGTTTGAGAAGGTGAAAAAGATACACCTGTTATATTAACACATTCACTGTGCAGCAAGGCTGTTCATCTTTACAATAAATAAATTAAGATTTTGGGTCCTCTTGCAATTCTCAGTTCAATCTGACTGACTCTGGCACCTCTCTAATCAAATATATCCACATGATATTGTAAGCTGCATTATAGTACATTAATAGCTTGTAAAGGGAAATTGATGCAGCATGATGGACTGTTTTCCTGAAGCAGTGACAAACTTATCAATGATAGATGCACTAATGGATATGTTGAATTGCAATAAATATAAATGCAGAATAGCAATTGCAGAGCATTAAAAATGTCATCTTGTGAGTTTAGGTATTTATGAGGCTGAGCCAGCTGGAAACATGAGTGGTGCATTCCTATGAGTCGCTGCAACTCTGAGGTTCCAAGGAAAGCAGAGGCCCTTTCATCAAACAGGTCAGGCTGCCGGCAAATTGTTGTCACAGCTGTGCCATTGTCAATTAGGCCTCCAATGACTCAGCCCTTTGTTTTTTGCCTGCTTGCACATCTCACCCCACCTTTTCTCTGGGCTTGGGTGCTTCACTCCTGCAAGCTTTCCAACACATTTCCCCCTCGGTGACGCTTCTCACATGCTCTGATTCATCTTCCAGGCATTGATCTAAAACTCAGAGAAGTGACATCGGGGAAGCATCTCAGCTACTTCAAAAGGCACTACTATTCCTTCTGGGCTATTTTGGCATGTCAAACCCAACAAGCCAAGCAGAAATGCTCCGTGCTGTTACATATTTGCCTCTGATGTGTCTGGTGCACCTGCCCAGCCTTTCTGAACCCTAAGGACTCTGTTTGATGTCAGCAAAATCCAGCAGGACAGCAGGGTCCAGGATGCAGTGGAGGACAGAGGCATCTCACGTGGTTTTCGTCATGCTCAAGCAAAAACCACAGCATCAGGACCACGTCACACACGCACTGAATGTTTTAGGCAGTAAGGGAAGTATGGAAGTATGTTTTGGGAGACCCAGTTATTGGTTATGGAATTTTTTTGAAACATGCTGGAGTGGCAGATTAAGAGATAGCAACATTTTTTAGTATGTGCCAATCTCGGTCTCAGGTTTGATAATGGGGTGTGTTATAGTTACCGAAATGTGCCCTTTTCATTTCTTGGGCTTTCATCTGCATCCGGTGCTCTCATAAATTGGTACAGATTTGTTGTCAGCATATTGTAAATTACTCAACACTTTTTGGAATCAGTTGTCACCACGTGCTCTTGATGTGCTCTTAATAGAATATTATCAAACTGAGGTTATTTTAGAAGATTACTAGACTTGCCAAAATAAAATAAATAAGTATTTGGCAATTATAATTTAGTTTTGTATGAAAATAAGTTACTTTGCTTGTCATTGATTCTGCTTACCATCACAAAACCATCATTACTAAACTCTGTATTAAAATCAGTGGTGTTCCTCTGTCATTGTTGTTCAACAGAAGTAAATAACATAAGTAACACAACTAAAGAGAACAGCATTGTGCCACACATTGTAATAAAAATAATGGCATGATACTTTTAGTCTAAACATATTCCTCATCTAAAAGCCTACACATGAATACAAAGTAAAGGAATCTCATAAACCTGACCCTTCAATGTATTCTGGCTGATTGTTTAATCAATTGTGAAATATGTAGAAACCATCTCTGCCTTAAAATCAAACTTCAGTATAATGCTAAATCTCACCAAAACTTGTATCAAGTATTTTGATTTTTTTTCATATCTAAGGCAAACTATCAAGGACATTTCACCCCAAATTAGTAAACGGAAGGAAAATGTCAAAGAAAATTGTGAGAGAGATAATTTTATTGGAATTCCCTCCACTATTATTAGTCCTCAAATTCAGTTAAACAACTTTTTATTAAACACCAGTTATAATTCAACTTTTTAATCTCTGGTGATGAAAAAGCTATCCACTGAGGAAATATTTATTGGGTGTCTGTTATGTGTCAAGCAAGGAATATAAAGGAACAAGCAAGATTCTGCCCTCATGGGGTCTTATATTATGCCAAGGTAAGGGGGAAGATAGAATACACATTTTAATGTAAACAATAAAAAATATTAGTTATTGATGAGCATAATGCAATACAAAGAATTAAAATAGAGTGATGTCAGGCAGTAATAGGCTGCCTTTCTTAG